>NC_052318.1:11431132-11593020 GCF_016432855.1 Salvelinus namaycush | reverse complement strand
TATGTTAGCTGTTTAGGATCAAGTCGGATAGTCTGTTTATGATCATGTCGTCAGTCTGTTTAGTATCACGTCGTAGTCTGTTAGTATCATGTCCTAGTCTGTTTAGTATCACGTCGTAGTCTGTTTAGTATCAACGTTCCTAGTCTGTTTAGTATCATGTCCTAGTTGTAGTATCATGTCGTAGTCTGTAGTATCATGTAGTCATAGTCTGTTTAGTATCACGTCGTAGTCTGTTAGGATAACGTCGTAGTCTGTTTAGGATCATGTCGTAGTCTGTTTAGGATCATGTCGTAGTCGTTAGGTCACGTCGTAGTTGTTAGTATCACTTCGTAGTCCGTTTAGTATCACGTCGTAGTCTGTTTAGGATCATGTCGTAGTCTGTTTAGGATCATGCGTAGTCTGTTTAGGATCATGTTGTAGTCAGTTTAGATCATGTCCTTAGTCTGTTTAGGATCATGTCGTAGTCTGTTTAGGATCATGTCGTAGTCTGTTTTAGGATCATGTTGTAGTTAGTTTAGGATCAAGTGTAGTCTGTTTAGGATCACGTCGTAGTCAGTTTAGGATCATGTCCTAGTGTGTTTTAGTATCATGTCGTAGTTCGTTTAGTATCATGTCGTAGTCTGTTGTAGGATCAATGTAGTAGTCTGTTTAGGATCACGTCGTAGTCTGTTTAGTATCACGTCGTAGTCTGTTTAGTATCACAGTCGTAGTCGTCTGTTAGTATCACGTCGTAGTCTGTTTAGTATCATCGTCGTAGTCTGTTTAGGATCACGTCGTAGTCTGTTTATGATATCAGTCGTAGTCTGTTTAGGATCAGGGTATAGTCTGTTTAGGATCAGTGTGTAGTCAGTTTAGGATCAATGATCCTAGTCTGTTTAGGATCATGTCGTAGTCTGTTTTAGGATTCATGTCGTAGTCTGTTTAGGATCATTGTAGTCAGTTAGGATCACGTCGTAGTCTGTTAGGATCATGTCGTAGTCTGTTAGTATCTCATGTCCTAGTCTGTTTAGATCACGTCGTAGTCTGTTTGTATCACGTCTAGTCTGTTTAGTATCACGTCGTAGTCTGTTTAGTATCATGTCCTAGTCTGTTTGTATCATTCCTAGTCTGTTTAGTACATGTCGTAGTCTGTTTAGTATCACGTGAGTCTGTTAGTATAGTCGTAGTTGTTTAGTATCACGTCGTAGTCTGTTTAGGATTCAGTCGTAGTATGTTTTAGGAGCATGTCGTAGTCTGTTTAGGATCACGTCGTAGTCTGTTTAGGATCACGTAGTAGTCTGTTTAGTATCAGTGCGTAGTCGTTTAGTTATAGCGTAGTCGTTTAGGATCATGTCGTAGTTGTTAGGATCATGGCGTAGTCTGTCTGTTAGGATATGTTGTAGTCAGTTTAGGATCATGTCCTAGTCTGGTTAGGATCATGTGTAGTCTGTTTAGGATCATGTCGTAGTTGTTAGGATCATGTTGTAGTCAGTTTAGGATCACGTCGTAGTCTGTTAGGATACGTCGTAGTCAGTTTAGGATCATGTCCTAGTCTTGGTTAGTATCATGTCGTAGTCTGTTTAGGATCATGTCGTTTAGTCTGTTAGGATCATGTTGTAGTCAGTTTAGGATCAAGTGTAGTCTGTTAGGATCACGTCGTAGTCTGTTTAGTATCATGTTGTAGTCTGTTAGTATCACGTCGTAGTTGTTTAGGATCAAGTCGTATTCAGTTTAGGATCATGTCCTAGTCTGTTTAGTATCATGTAGTAGTCTGGTTGTTATAATGTCGTAGTTGTTTAGGATCAGTCGTTAGTCTGTTTAGTATCACGTCGTCGCTGTTAGTATCATGTCGTAGTCTGTTTAGTATCATGGTAGTCTGTTTAGGATCATGTCGTAGTCTGTTTAGTATCATTGTCGTAGTCTGTTTAGGATCATGTCGTAGTCTGTTTAGGATCATGTACGTAGTCTGTTTAGGATCACGTCGTAGTCTTTTAGGATCACGTCGTAGTCAGTTAGGATATGTCCTAGTCGTGTTAGTATCATGTCGTAGTCTGTTTAGGATCATGTTGTAGTTATGTTAGGATCACGTCGTAGTCAGTTTAGGATCATTGCTCTAGTCTGTTTAGTATCATGTCGTAGTCGTTAGGATCATGTCGTGTCTGTTTAGTCTCATGTCGTAGTCTGTTTGGATCATGTCGTAGTCTGTTTAGGATCATGTTGTAGCAGTTAGTAGGATCACGTCGTAGTCTGTTTAGGATCACGTCGTAGTCTGTTTAGGATCATGTCGTAGTCTGTTTAGGATCACGTCGTAGTCTGTTTAGGGATCACGTCGTAGTCAGTTTAGGATCATGTCTAGTCTGTTTAGTATCATGTCTCTAGTCTGTTTAGGATCACGTCGTAGTCTGTTTAGTATCAGTCGGTCGTAGTCTGTTAGTATCATGTCGATAGTCTGTTTAGGATCACGTCGTAGTCTGTTTAGTATTATGTCGTAGTCTGTTTAGGATCACGTCGTAGTCTGTTAGTATCACGTGTAGTCTGTTTAGTATCAAGTAGTCTGTTTAGTATCATGCGTAGTCTGTTTAGGATCAAGTCGTAGTATGTTTAGGATCAGTCGTAGTCTGTTAGTATCATGTCTAGTCTGTTTGTATCATGTCGTAGTTCTGTTAGATCATGTGTAGTCTGTTTAGTATCATGTCGTAGTCTGTTAGGATCACGTCGTAGTCTGTTTAGGATCAGTCTAGTCGCTTAGTATCATGTCGTAGTCTGTTTAGGATCACGTCGTAGTCTGTTAGGATCATGTCGTAGTCTGTTTAGTATCAGTCGTAGTCTGTTTAGGATCACGTCGTAGTCGTTTTAGGATCATGTCGTAGTCTGTTTAGGATCATGCGTAGTCTGTTTAGGATATTGTTGTAGCAGTTTAGGCATGATCTAGTCTGCTTAGGATCATGTCGTAGTCTGTTTAGGGATCATGTCGTAGTCTGTTTAGGATCATGTTGTAGTCAGTTTAGGATAACGTCGTAGTCTGTTTAGGATCATGTCGTAGTCTGTTTGTTCATGTCTAGTGTTTAGTAATCACTGTCGTAGTCTGTTTAGTATCCTGTTATTGGTTGTTTAGTATCACGTCGTAGTCTTGTTGTAGTATCATGTCCGTAGTCTGTTTAGTATCAGTCCTAGTCTGTTTAGTATCATGTCGTAGTATAGTTTTAGGATAATGGCGTTTAGCTGTTAGTATCACGTACGTAGTCTGTTAGTATCACGTCGTAGTCTGTTTAGGATCATGTCGTTAGTCTGTTTAGGATCATGTCGTAGTCTGTTTAGGATCACGTAGTAGTTAGTCTGTAGTATCAAGTCGTAGTCTGTTTATGATTCGTGTAGTTGTTTTGATCATGTCGTAGTCTGTTTAGGATCATGGCGTAGTATGTTTAGGATCATGTTGTAGTCGTTTTAGGACATGTCCTAGTCTGTTTGGATCATGTCGTTAGTCTGTTTAGGTCATGTCGTAGTCTGTTTAGGATCATGTTGTAGTCAGTTTGGATCACGTCGTATAGTCTGTTTAGGTCAGTCGTAGTCAGTTAGGATCATGTCATAGTGATTTAGTATCATGTCGTAGTCTGTTTAGTATCATGTCGTAGTCTGTTAGGATCATGTTAGTCAGTTTAGGATCAGTCGTAGTCTGTTTATGATCACGTCGTAGTCTGTTTAGTATTCATTTTGTCAGTCTGTTTAGTATCATGTGTAGTCTGTTTAGAGATCACGTCGTAGTCAGTTTAGATCATGTCCTAGTCTGGTAAGCATGTAGTCAGTCCTGTTTAGTATCATGCGTTGTCGTTAGGATCACGTCGTAGTGACTACGACGTGATCTAAACAGACTACGACGTGATCCTAACTGACTACAACATGGATCCTAAACCTTGGACCACGCCATGATCCTAAACGACTACGACGTGATCCTAAACTGACTACGCCATGATACTAAACAGACTACGACATGATACTAAACAGACTACGACATGATCCTAAACAGACTACGACATGATACTAAACAGACTACGACGTGATACTAAACAGACTACAACATGATACTAAACAGACTACGACGTGATCCTAAACAGACTACGACATGATACTAAACAGACTACGACATGATCCTAAACAGACTACGACGTGATCCTAAACAGACTACGACATGATACTAAACAGACTACGACATGATCCTAAACAGACTACGACGTGATCCTAAACAGACTACGACATGATCCTAAACAGACTACGACGTGATACTAAACAGACTACGACATGATACTAAACAGACTACGACATGATACTAAACAGACTACGACATGATACTAAACAGACTACGACATGATCCTAAACAGACTACGACGTGATCCTAAACAGACTACGACATGATCCTAAACAGACTACGACATGATCCTAAACTGACTACAACATGATCCTAAACAGACTACGCCATGATCCTAAACAGACTACGACATGATCCTAAACAGACTACGACGTGATCCTAAACAGACTACGACGTGATACTAAACAGACTACGACGTGATACTAAACAGACTACGACATGATACTAAACAGACTACGACGTGATACTAAACAGACTACGACGTGATACTAAACAGACTACGACATGATACTAAACAGACTACGACGTGATACTAAACAGACTACGACATGATCCTAAACAGACTACGACATGATCCTAAACAGACTACGACGTGATACTAAACAGACTACGACGTGATACTAAACAGACTACGACATGATACTAAACAGACTACGACATGATACTAAACAGACTACGACATGATCCTAAACAGACTACGACGTGATCCTAAACAGACTACGACGTGATCCTAAACAGACTACGACATGATACTAAACAGACTACGACATGATACTAAACAGACTACGACATGATACTAAACAGACTACGACATGATACTAAACAGACTACGACATGATACTAAACAGACTAGGACATGATCCTAAACTGACTACAACATGATCCTAAACAGACTACGCCATGATCCTAAACAGACTACGACATGATCCTAAACAGACTACGACGTGATCCTAAACAGACTACGACGTGATACTAAACAGACTACGACATGATACTAAACAGACTAAGACATGATACTAAACAGACTAGGACATGATCCTAAACTGACTACGACGTGATCCTAAACAGACTACGACGTGATCCTAAACTGACTACAACATGATCCTAAACCGACCACGCCATGATCCTAAACCGACTACGACGTGATCCTAAACTGACTACGCCATGATACTAAACAGACTACGACATGATACTAAACAGACTACGACATGATCCTAAACAGACTACGACATGATACTAAACAGACTACGACGTGATACTAAACAGACTACAACATGATACTAAACAGACTACGACGTGATCCTAAACAGACTACGACATGATACTAAACAGACTACGACATGATCCTAAACAGACTACGACGTGATCCTAAACAGACTACGACATGATACTAAACAGACTACGACATGATCCTAAACAGACTACGACGTGATCCTAAACAGACTACGACATGATCCTAAACAGACTACGACGTGATACTAAACAGACTACGACATGATACTAAACAGACTACGACATGATACTAAACAGACTACGACATGATACTAAACAGACTACGACATGATCCTAAACAGACTACGACGTGATCCTAAACAGACTACGACATGATACTAAACAGACTACGACATGATCCTAAACAGACTACGACATGATACTAAACAGACTACGACATGATACTAAACAGACTACGACATGATCCTAAACAGACTACGACATGATCCTAAACAGACTACGACATGATACTAAACAGACTACGACATGATACTAAACAGACTACGACGTGATCCTAAACAGACTACGACATGATCCTAAACAGACTACGACATGATACTAAACAGACTACGACATGATCCTAAACAGACTACGACGTGATACTAAACAGACTACGACGTGATACTAAACAGACTACGACGTGATCCTAAACAGACTACGACATGATCCTAAACAGACTACGACATGATACTAAACAGACTACGACATGATCCTAAACAGACTACGACATGATCCTAAACAGACTACGACATGATCCTAAACAGACTACGACGTGATCCTAAACAGACTACGACATGATCCTAAACAGACTACGACATGATCCTAAACAGACTACGACGTGATCCTAAACAGACTACGACGTGATCCTAAACAGACTACGACATGATCCTAAACAGACTACGACGTGATCCTAAACAGACTACGACGTGATCCTAAACAGACTACGACATGATCCTAAACAGACTACGACATGATCCTAAACAGACTACGACATGATCCTAAACAGACTACGACATGATCCTAAACAGACTACGACATGATCCTAAACAGACTACGACATGATCCTAAACAGACTACGCCATGATCCTAAACAGACTACGACATGATCCTAAACAGACTACGACGTGATCCTAAACAGACTACGACGTGATCCTAAACAGACTACGACGTGATCCTAAACAGACTACGACATGATCCTAAACAGACTACGACATGATACTAAACAGACTACGACATGATCCTAAACAGACTACGACATGATCCTAAACAGACTACGACGTGATCCTAAACAGACTACGACATGATCCTAAACAGACTACGACATGATCCTAAACAGACTACGACATGATCCTAAACAGACTACGACGTGATCCTAAACAGACTACGACATGATCCTAAACAGACTACGACATGATACTAAACAGACTACGACGTGATCCTAAACAGACTACGACATGATCCTAAACAGACTACGACGTGATCCTAAACAGACTACGACGTGATCCTAAACAGACTACGACATGATCCTAAACAGACTACGACATGATACTAAACAGACTACGACATGATCCTAAACAGACTACGACATGATACTAAACAGACTACGACGTGATACTAAACAGACTACGACGTGATCCTAAACAGAGTACGACATGATACTAAACAGACTACGACATGATACTAAACAGACTACGACATGATCCTAAACAGACTACGACATGATCCTAAACAGACTACGACATGATACTAAACAGACTACGACGTGATCCTAAACAGACTACGACATGATCCTAAACAGACTACGACATGATACTAAACAGACTACGACATGATACTAAACAGACTACGACATGATACTAAACAGACTACGACATGATACTAAACAGACTACGACATGATACTAAACAGACTACGACATGATCCTAAACAGACTACGACATGATACTAAACAGACTACGACATGATACTAAACAGACTACGACATGATACTAAACAGACTACGACATGATACTAAACAGACTACGACATGATACTAAACAGACTACGACGTGATACTAAACAGACTACGACGTGATCCTAAACAGACTACGACATGATCCTAAACAGACTACGACATGATCCTAAACAGACTACGACATGATACTAAACAGACTACGACATGATACTAAACAGACTACGACATGATACTAAACAGACTACGACGTGATCCTAAACAGACTACGACATGATCCTAAACAGACTACGACATGATCCTAAACAGACTACGACATGATACTAAACAGACTACGACATGATACTAAACAGACTACGACATGATCCTAAACAGACTACGACATGATACTAAACAGACTACGACGTGATCCTAAACAGACTACGACGTGATCCTAAACAGACTACGACGTGATCCTAAACAGACTACGACGTGATCCTAAACAGACTACGACATGATCCTAAACAGACTACGACGTGATCCTAAACAGACTACGACATGATCCTAAACAGACTACGACATGATACTAAACAGACTACGACGTGATCCTAAACAGACTACGACATGATCCTAAACAGACTACGACGTGATCCTAAACAGACTACGACGTGATCCTAAACAGACTACGACATGATCCTAAACAGACTACGACATGATACTAAACAGACTACGACATGATCCTAAACAGACTACGACATGATACTAAACAGACTACGACGTGATACTAAACAGACTACGACGTGATCCTAAACAGAGTACGACATGATACTAAACAGACTACGACATGATACTAAACAGACTACGACATGATCCTAAACAGACTACGACATGATCCTAAACAGACTACGACGTGATACTAAACAGACTACGACGTGATCCTAAACAGACTACGACGTGATCCTAAACAGACTACGACATGATACTAAACAGACTACGACATGATACTAAACAGACTACGACATGATACTAAACAGACTACGACATGATACTAAACAGACTACGACATGATACTAAACAGACTACGACATGATCCTAAACAGACTACGACATGATACTAAACAGACTACGACATGATCCTAAACAGACTACGACATGATACTAAACAGACTACGACATGATACTAAACAGACTACGACATGATACTAAACAGACTACGACGTGATACTAAACAGACTACGACATGATACTAAACAGACTACGACGTGATACTAAACAGACTACGACGTGATCCTAAACAGACTACGACGTGATCCTAAACAGACTACGACGTGATCCTAAACAGACTACGACGTGATCCTAAACAGACTACGACATGATCCTAAACAGACTACGACATGATCCTAAACAGACTACGACATGATACTAAACAGACTACGACATGATACTAAACAGACTACGACATGATCCTAAACAGACTACGACATGATACTAAACAGACTACGACGTGATCCTAAACAGACTACGACGTGATCCTAAACAGACTACGACATGATCCTAAACAGACTACGACGTGATCCTAAACAGACTACGACATGATCCTAAACAGACTACGACATGATACTAAACAGACTACGACATGATCCTAAACAGACTACGACATGATACTAAACAGACTACGACATGATACTAAACAGACTACGACATGATACTAAACAGACTACGACATGATACTAAACAGACTACGACATGATACTAACCAGACTACGACGTGATACTAAACAGACTACGACGTGATCCTAAACAGACTACGACGTGATCCTAAACAGACTACGACGTGATCCTAAACAGACTACGACATGATCCTAAACAGACTACGACATGATCCTAAACAGACTACGACATGATACTAAACAGACTACGACATGATACTAAACAGACTACGACATGATACTAAACAGACTACGACATGATCCTAAACAGACTACGACATGATCCTAAACAGACTACGACATGATACTAAACAGACTACGACATGATACTAAACAGACTACGACATGATACTAAACAGACTACGACATGATACTAAACAGACTACGACATGATACTAAACAGACTACGACATGATACTAAACAGACTACGACATGATACTAAACAGACTACGACATGATCCTAAACAGACTACGACATGATACTAAACAGACTACGACGTGATCCTAAACAGACTACGACGTGATCCTAAACAGACTACGACATGATCCTAAACAGACTACGACATGATCCTAAACAGACTACGACATGATACTAAACAGACTACGACATGATACTAAACAGACTACGACATGATCCTAAACAGACTACGACATGATACTAAACAGACTACGACATGATACTAAACAGACTACGACGTGATCCTAAACAGACTACGACGTGATCCTAAACAGACTACGACATGATACTAAACAGACTACGACATGATACTAAACAGACTACGACATGATACTAAACAGACTACGACATGATCCTAAACAGACTACGACATGATACTAAACAGACTGCACAGACCACACCATGATCCTAACAGACTATACAGACTACGACATGATCCTAAACAGACTACACAGACTACACCATGATCCAAAAAAGACTACACAGACTACGCCATGATCCTAAACAGACTACACAGACTATGCCATGATCCTAAACAGACTACACAGACTATGCCATGATCCTAAACTGACTACACAGACCACGCTATGATCCTAAACTGACTACGCCATGATCCTAAACTGACTACGACATGATCCTAAACAGACAGTGATATGACACACAAAGCTACATGATGTGCTAGGCTAAAATATGATGCAGCATAACACAATACACTGGTCCAGTGTGTGTGTGTTAGTGGTACGGGGTCAGCTGTTTTGTCACCCGCACCCGCCCACAATTGCTAATAACCCATCCGCAACCGCCCAAATATATGTGATAAAGTGAAAATCTGAGGTCCGCACCCTAAACCGCTAATATAGAAATTACACTGTAGGCTAGAGTCAGAGACGGCGGAGCAATTTATTGACGGGTGGCAGGATTTTTTGTTGTTGCCTGATTTAGATATGTTTCTGCTTATAATTTCCGACATTTTGGTAGGCTATTTGTTAGTCATATTGTCTATAATTACATACAAGCAGCTTCGCTTCTGTCATTAGCCCTATGTTGCCTTAGAATACTAAATAAACCCTTGCTCACCAGAATAATGTCATAAATCGATAGAATTAATGCTTTAATCTAGTTGACATCGGTAAAGTTTTCTATGCCGTATCTGCTTCTTTCACAAAGATGATTAGGGACCGGGGAGAAAATGCAATAACTGGGAAAGATTGTCTTTGCAAAATTTTCAAATAACATCAGTTTGTCTCAGATGCATATTGTATGTGGTTGAAATACTATGAGCTTTTATGATGCTGATAAAGATAGCACCTCTACAGATGGTATCTAACTGCGCATTCGCGTTCTCTCAAGATGCTGAAAGAAATCATATTACTCCACTTCTGTTCCCAAGTCAAAATAAGCCTACATTTGGTTTATCATTTTACTGAAAGAAATGCTTAATTCTGCAGGAGTTAATATTAAGACTGTGTGAGAGGTTATAGACCTACAGTCAGTGTCCAGATTTCAGTTTCTATTTAACCCATCTGAACAGTCGGCAACAGTTCCCTTGACTTGTCATAGGCCTATTTGAAGTCCCCATCTTGTGACAGTCAAAGTTGTATAGCACCGCACAATCCTCACACATAACGTAGACCAGGGATCATCAACTAGATTCAGCCGCGGGACCATTTCTTCTTGAGCGGCTGGTCGGGAGGCCGGAACATAATTACAAATCATTTGTAGACTGCAAATTGACCGCAAGGAGCCCAAACAGATATAATGTTTGACTAAAACATAATCATTTGAAACCTTGCTTACATTTGTATACGATCATGTGTGTCTTTATTACGTGTGGGAATACTTGGAGAACTTGGGGGGCCAAATAAAACCACCCGCGGGCCGGCAGTTTGGGAGCCTGACATAGACACTGCTATCATCCTCTTTTACCACTTCATCAAATCTTTCCCAAAAATGACTTGTCTGGCCTCCCTTCTCTTTATTTTCAACTCTACATTTTGCAACTCTTATTGAATTCAACTCCGACATTGTCCTTTTTGCGGCCATGGATGGACGTTGACTTTCTCTGCCCATTCCCAAAACCATTTGTCGATTGGTTGACTGTAGGCTATTTGGCGAGCGTACAGATGCACAAGTATTTCGCTACACTCTCAATAACATCTGCTAACCATGTGTATGTGACCAATACATTTGATTTGAGGGGGTTCAGGTGGGGCTAGTCTCCCAGGCAATGGAGGAGATGCCCGGTACGAGTGATGGGGTGCAAGTGTTGAGAGGGATATGGCAGAGAGGAGTCAGGGGTCTGTGGCCTCCATTGAGGAGGATATGGACATGTCTGATATCCCCGTTGGTATAGTAGCAGCTGGCGACGACTCAATTTACAATGTAGATGAGGTAAATGGGTTCCTGGACCAGACTTTTGGGAAATCTGTTAAATTGGCAGATTTTTTTAAATGTTGATTAGTTTGTGAGGTCAGCTGTGGTGTTACAGAAGACGGTAGGGTTAGACCAGTTGAGTGTGAAGAAGCTTTTCCGCTTGAGGAAATGTGTTACTGCTGTCACAGCAGCAAAATGTAGTGGGAAACATGGTAAGGTTAAGATAACATTAAAACAATGATGATTATCATGCCTCATAGGGTGCTTTTTTCTCTTTGTCTGGTTTCTTTGTGGTTTCTTCTGTTTTTCCTTTCTCTTTTCTATATGGAGGTACTAAGGGTCGGTTCTCTCAATATTAATGGGGGAAGGGACAGGAATAAGAGGGCTTGGGTATTAGAAGTAATAAAACAGAAAAGGCTTAATTACGTTTTTCTACAGGAGATAGATAGTGATGAGGCTAATGAGGTTTACTGGGGTATGTGGTGGGAGGTGCAGCATATATTCCGTCATGGTACTAATTTCAGTGCTGGGGTGGCAATTTTGTTTTCCTCAGACTTACGGGTGACTGTGGTATCTACAACAGAGAATGTGTCACGATCGTCTTCGTATTGTGAGAGAGAGGACCAAGGCGCAGTGTGATATAAATACATCTTCTTTATTTGAAGATGAAAAAGAACACTAATACAAAACTAAACAAAAAACGACCGTGAAGCTACAAACGAAAGTGCATACACAAGCTACTAACGTCAAACATAGACAATTACCCACAGCCTACCTAATGCCTATGGCTGCCTTAAATATGGCTCCCAATCAGAGACAACGATAGACAGCTGTCTCTGATTGAGAACCAATCCAGGCAACCATAGACTTACATAAACACCTACACTGAACACAACCCCATGAACTCTACAAACCCCCTATACAATACAAACACCCTAGACTAGACAAAAACACACAAACTTCCCCCATGTCACACCCTGACCTAAAATAATAAAGAAAACTAAGATAACTAAGGCCAGGGCGTGACAGAATGTCAAGGGTCGGGTTTTATTGGTCAAGGCGATGCATTTTTGTTGTTGTTTTTTTGGAATGTTTATGCTCCCAATGAGGGTACAGAACGTATTGCTGTATTTGATCAAATAAAGGAAACCTTAAGACAGTGTGACCAAGAGGGATATATGGTTTTAGGGAGGGACTGGAAATGTACAGTAGATTTTACTGTTGATCGCACTGCTGAAGAACCTCACTTGCGGTCAGCAATTTGTCTGTCTGGTCTATTAACTGAGATTGAGGTTTCTGATGTGTGGAGAGTAAGAAATGCAAAAGTTAGGCAGTACACATGGCTAAAAGTTAATGAAGGTGGTGTCAGTGCAGCGAGATTAGAGAGGTTGTATGTATCTGACCGCTACTGTGGTAGGGTTTTTCTGATCACCATATTGTTACTGTTGATATTCACTTGTCTTGTCCACGAAGGTCATCACCTTATTGCTATTTAATGGTAAGTTATTACATGGCGACATGTTTTGTGAAAGGTTTTTGTTGTTTTGGGAAAAATTGAGGATTATTAAATAGATTTTTGAGTCCTTGAGACAATGGTGGGAGGTTGGGAAGGCCCAAATACATGTGTTTTGTCAACAGTATACTGCTCTGTCTAGTATTGAAGTTAAAGAGACTATCAGGGCCCTTGAACAGGACATCAAATTATATTGAATCGAAGTTGCTCACTCAGAATGACCCCGGACTTGTCATGAATTTACAGGGCAAGAGACATGAACTGAGGTCGTTTTTACATTAAAGAGTGAAGAGTGAGTTTATTAGGTCTTGCTTTGCTACCCTCAAGGATATGGATGCTCCTAGCACTTTTTTTTAACCTAGGACAGTCGACATTGCAACGTAAACAGATGGTCTGCCTTCGTCTCCCTGATGGGAAGGTGACCACGGATGACGGTGAGATGCGCCAACATGACGTGTTTTTCTACTCTGCCCTCTATAAGGAGGAGGATTGTGATCCTCTGTGTGCTGAACAGTTGTTACATGGACTTCCTCAATTGGGCCCTGAGCAGGGAGCTGCTTTGGACTTTGACATTACTCTGCAGGAGCTGTCTACTGCAGTTATGCAGCGCTCATCAGGCCGAGCCCCTGGCATCGATGGTTTACCATCTGATTTCTATAAGCACTTATGGGGATCTATTGGGGGGGATTGTTATGAAGTAGTGTGTGAATCTTTTCATGAGGGTTCTCTTTCTGTATCCTGTCAACGTGCTGTGCTTTCATTGTTGCCAAAAAAGGGGGATTTGGCTCTTTAAAAAATTGCCGACCTGTTGCATTGCTATGTGCAGAATATAAAAAGATATCTAAGTGTCTCTCAAACAGGTTGAAATAATATCTGGGGCTGTTGGTCCTCAATGACTAGTCTTACTGTGTACCTGATCGCTCTAATGAGATAACTTGTTTCTAATAAGAGATGTTTTAGACATGTTTTAGACATTTGTAAACTGTCAGGAGAAGGCTTTTGACCGTGTGGACCACCAGTGCTTTTTCAAAACAATGAAAGCCTTTGAGTTTGGGGATGTTTTTTTTGTCTTGGATGAGTTTACTGTATGGCAACAATTTCATTACGCTTTTTTGTCAACATTTACTAACATTAGGCTATAACTAGCAAAACAAATGGCTCTGAGATATGAATAATATTACTACACAGATCATACACGTAACGTTAGCTAGCGAGCCAGCCAGCTAACGTTAGATTTTAACTTGAATTGAAAACGAATTTCTGACTAAATTTGAAATGTGTAATATCTGAAAATGTAGCTAGCTAGACTATCTTACTATCTTATACATGGATGGACGCTTCTCTCTCTGTCACGGATACCATGGTTGCCCTTAGTTTGAAGATGTAATCCGGAGACAGGTGTTTACTCCATTTCCTTAGCTATCATACCCTAATTCCAGTTATTTCAAAACTTGGTCCTTCAGAAAGTGGAAAGCAACAGGATTGTGTAGGATTACCTACACATACTGACCAGCTCATTTTATAGACAGAAGCGTGCTACATGGCAGACCAATCCGAACTCATCTCTCGGCATGTCCAGCCCACTCATTATCTCAGTCAATCATGGCTAGCAGGAAGGTTGCTGACTTTTTCTGTGGTTAAACCAACTAGGCTTGTAATTTAACAATTGTATTCTTATTTACCGATGGCATAGAAGTTTGTTATTAAGGCACATGAAAGTTCACATGATCCAGAAGCATTTCTGCCAAAATACGTACCCCAAAGTTTACGTTCAAACTGCTCTCCTATGAAGTAGTGACTCGTGACACACGCCTAGTTTCCTGAAACGAGTCACATTTGGGCCAAAGTACAAGTTTAGCCGAAGGGGTGTAGTTCTCTTACTTAACTTTGTGTCAGGAGCAGCTAAATTAGCAATTTGGCAGACTAAGGGCTGAGTTTGCCTGTTATACACTGGTTAATTACATTGGGTTGTTTATGAGCATATGGGGTATTCAGAGGTTGTTGTGCTTGTTAACTTAGAGGAAGATTTGGTGTTGTGTTTTTAATTGATGTTTAACCATGCTTTTGTTTGTTTGAGTGTTTATTGTGTTGTGGTTTCCCAGACCCAATCAAGTTTTTTAAAACTCACTCTCTCTCTCTTATTCTCTCTCTCTCTCTCTCTCTCTCTCTCTCTCTCTCTCTCTCTCTCTCTCTCTCTCTCTGTCTCTGTCTGTCTCTCCTCTCTCTCACACGCTCTCTCTCTGTCCCTCTCTCCTCTTCTCTTTCTTCTGCTTTAGCTTTAGGCATTTGCAAGCCGCAGAGAAATGGACAATCAACAGCACTGTAGCACTGTGAAACAATATGGCTGTCAAACCCGGCATAGCAACAACAAAACAACAACAAAAAACTTGTTTATCCCTTTACAATGGAACAGTTCAAATACTTTTTCCCTGTGTACCGTTCTTTCATTTGCGTACTCACAGTATGTGAGGAAGTCAGTGTAACCGTCTATTATGGTGTGTTTTTTAATGCGCAAGCATTTACAGCATCGAGGCGGTTTAATGAGGAAGTCTTAAGCAAACTGTTACTGCAGTGTTTACAGTATGTAAAGACTCAACACACAGATTTTCAGATTAAAGCCGGTGTGTTGTTTATCTCCTACAGGTCATATCCTATCACAATACCGCCGCTGGTTTATTAGCAGAGAGAACGTGTGTGAGAGAGAGAAAGAGAGAGAGAGAGAGAAAGAGAGGGGGGGGGGGAGAAGGAAGGAGAGGGCAGTGAAAGGGTGAGAAAGCGAGAAGGAAGAAAGAGAGAGGAAGAGAGGGGTGATGAAAGGAGGTAGAGAGACTCCTTAAACTTACGACTATTGCTTTCTGATGTCGTTATTTCATTTTGATGGGGAAAGAAAACCATGTTTTAAGATGGAAACATCAAAGAAAATTTGATATTTTGTGGATTTTGGGTAGTTATTATTGCATAGGCTATAAAGGGATCCTCTTGTAGGGATTTGAATGGGTTAGTGAACTATCTGCAATGTGTAAGTAACTCTCGCCCTCCCTCCCTCTCCCCCTATCTCTCTCTCTCTCTCGCTCTCTCTCTCTTCCCCCTTCCCTCCCTCTTCCTCACAGTCTGCTCGCAGTACTCACGGGGCGTCTTCGCCATCTTTGGCCTGTATGACAAGCGTTCTGTGCACACACTGACGTCGTTCTGCGGGGCGCTGCACATCTCCCTCATCACGCCCAGCTTCCCCACCGAGGGAGAGAGCCAATTCACGCTGCAGCTCCGGCCCTCCATCCGTGGGGCGCTGCTCTCGCTGCTCGACCACTACGACTGGAACAAGTTTGTCTTCCTCTATGACACCGACCGGGGTAAGTTCTCAAATTTGTGTTTGATGATGTGTATAGTGATGTGTTACCTTTAACACATATGAGAATCCTCACTGTGTATGACTGTCATATTACTGAGTCTACTTTTAACCCTAAAAGCACCAACAAAATAACCCAACAGGGGTTATTTTGGACCCCTAATTGATAATGATTGCAAAGAGACACTGTCTGTCAAGCAGTAAAACGTACATTTCATCCATAGCAACTTGTCATGAAAATGTTTCTGTTATTCATTCAAAGTGTTGTGTTTCTGTGATACTCAGAGAAATTGGAGATTGAGCTAATATGAAACTGATATGGGCATTAGAGGCTCTAACTTTTAGCTCTGACTTTGGAACGCTATGGGCTATCAACTCGGTTCCAATTGCATCTGAAAAATAAGACTCTCAGCTATAGAGACATTGACTTGAATCTAAATATGTATTTACAGTTTTTAGTTATTTTGGAGTGATAGTGGCTGTCTTGCTGCCTAGGGGCCAAATCTGAGGTGGCTCCATATCTATGCATTTTCTGGGTACATACAGTGAGATCCAAAAGTATTTTAGTAGTGACACATTTTTTGTTGTTTTGGTTCTGTACTCCAGAACTTCTCCAGAACTTTAAAATAATAAAATTACTAAAGTGCATATTGTCAGCTTTAATTTTAGGGTATTTTAATCCATATCAGATGAACCATTCAGAAATTACCTTTTTGTACATCGTCCCCCCATTTTAGGGAACCAAAAGTATTTGGACAAATTCACTTATATGTGTATTAAAGTAGTCAAAAGTTTAGTATTTGGTTCCATATTCCTAGCACGCAATGACTACATTAAGCGTGTGACTACAAACTTGTTGGACTTACTAGCAGAAACAGTGCAAACAGTGGCAGTAGAAACCCCACCAAGATAGACTAGAAGTGCTAAAGACAGGCTATATAATACAATGATCATGTATTTATAATCTGCATGTCGTCGTTAATAATGTATGCTTATTCTAATGTGTATCTATGGCTCTGTGCATTCAGAACACTACAGCAACTACAATCCTTAGAAATAGAATGTCTAGAATGGGAAATTACGAGTAATTCAATTTATATGGTCTGGTCCATATTGGCCATATTGCCCATATAAATAGAATTACCTGTAATTGTCAGTTCTTGTCATTCTATTTCTATGGTCCAGACCCAGCATTGCCTACTCCAATCCACCTCGCATACCCCTGCTCTATGTGAAAACCCGGTGGAAGTGTGAATGGATGCTGTACGAAAATAATGTGTGTCTTGGGCATGTCTTGGGGTCAAAGAGGGCTACAGACCAAATCTACCAATCAATCGATAGTCAAGTGTAGCGATGTCGGGTGAAACTAAGGACAGGCTGCGTCCCAAATGGCACCCTATCCCCTATTTAGTGAACTACTTTTGACCATGTGGGATGCCTATGGGCCCTGGTCAAATGTAGTGTACTATAAAGGGAATAGGGTGCCATTTGGGATGTAACCTTTCCTTAGTTTTATTACGAACAAAAACTTGCTAAACTTGACTATCGATTGATTGGTAGATTTGGTCGGTAGCCCTCTTTGGCCCCAAGTGAGGAAACTGGAGATGACAGGTATTCTCCATGGACAGGGGTGTCTTTCCAGGAAGCTCCTAGCGTGGCTGTAGTATTAATAGAAAAGGTTTGTCAGAGAGTTTTTCTTTCTCTCTCTCTCTCTCTCTCTCTCTCTCTCTCTCTCTCTCTCTCTCTCTCTCTCTCTCTCTCTCTCTCTCTCTCTCTCTCTCTCTCTCTCTCTCTCTCTCTCTTTCTCTCTCTCTCTATCTGTCTCTCTCTCTATCTCTGTCTTCCCTCTCTCTCTCTCTCTCTCTCTCTCTCTCTCTCTCTCTCTCTCTCTCTCTCTCTCTCTCTCTCTCTCTTTCTCTCCCTCTCTCTCTCTCTCTCTATCTGTCTCTCTCTCTATCTCTGTCTTTCCCCCTCTCTCTCTCTCTCTCTCTCTCTCCCCCTCTCTCTCTCCCTCCGTCTCTATCTCTCTTTCCCTCCCTCCCTCCCTCTCTCTCTCTCTCTCTCTCTCTCTCTCCCCCTCTCTCTCCCTCTGTCTCTATCTCTCTTTCCCTCCCTCCCTCCCTCTCTCTCTCTCTCTCTCTCTCTCTCTCTGTCTCTCTCTCTCTCTCTCCCTCAATTTCAATTTAAGGACTTTATTGGCATGGAAACATATGTTAACATTGCCAAAGCAAGTGAGGTAGATAATAAACAAAAGTGAAATAAACATTCACAAAAGTTCCTAAAGAACTGAATAAACGCATTTCAAATGTCATATTATCTCCAAATACTTAAAGTACAAAAGGGAAAATAAATAAACACAAATATGGGTTGTATTTACAATGGTGTTTGTTCTTCACTGGTAGCCGTTTTCTTGTGGCAACAGGTCACAAATCTTGAAGCAGTGATGGCACACTGTGATATTTCACTGAATAGATATGGGAGTTTATCAAAATTGGGTTTGTTTTCAAATTCTTTGTCGATCTGTGTACTCTAAAGGAAATATGTGTCTTTAATTTGGTCATGAATTTGGTAGGAGGTTAGGAAGTGCAGCTCAGTTTCCACCTAATTTTTTGGGCAGTGTGCACCACATAGCCTGTCTTCTTTTGAGAGCCAGGTCTACCTACTTAGGCCTTTCTCAATGGCAAGGCTATGTTCACTGAGTCTGTACATAGTCAAAGCTTTCCTTAAGTTTGGGTCAGTCACAGTGGTCAGGTATTCTGCCACTGTATATTCTCTGTTTAGGGCCGAAAAGCATTCTAGTTTGCTCTGTTTTTTTGTTAATTCTTTCTAATATGTCAAGTAATTATCTTTTTGTTTTCTCATAGTTTGGTTGGGTCTAACTGTATTGCTGTCCTGGGGCTCTGTGGGGTGTGTTTGTGTTTGTGAACAGAGCCCCAGGACCAGCTTGCTTAGGGGACACTTCTCCAGGTTCATCTCTTTGTAGGTGATGGCTTTGTTATGGAAGGTTTGGGAATCGCTTCCTTTTAAGTGGTTGTAGAATTTAACGGCTCATTTCTGGATTATGATAATTAGAGTGTATCGGCCTAATTCTGCTCTGCATTCATTATTTAGTGTTTTACGTTGTACACATAGGATATTTTTGCAGAATTCTGCATGCAGTCTCAATTTGGTATTTGTCATATTTTGTGAGTTCTTGGTTGATGAGCGGACCCCAGATCTCACAACCATAAAGGGCAATGGGTTATTTAACCGATTCAAGTATTTTTAGCCAGATCCTAATGGGTATGTCGAATTTGATGATCCTTTTGATGGCATAGAAGGCCCTTCTTGCCTTGTCTCTCGGTTCATTCACAGTTTTGTGGAAGTTACCTGTGGCGCTGATGTTTAGGCTGAGGTATGTACAGTTTTTTTGTGTGCTCTAGGGTAACAGTGTCTAGATGGAATTTGTATTTGTGGTCCTGGCAACTGGACCTTTTTTGGAACACCATTATTTTTGTCTTACTGAGATTTACCGTCAGGACCCAGGTCTGACAGAATCTGTACAGAAGATCTAGGTGCTGCTGTAGACCCTCCTTGGTTGGGGACTGAAGCACCAGATCGTCAGCAAACAGTAGACATTTGACTTCAGATTCTAGTAGGGTGAGGTCGGGTGTTGCAGACTGTTCTAGTGCCCTCGCCAATTCGTTGATATATATGTTGAAGAGGTTGGGGGTTAAGCTGCATCCCTGTCTCACCCCACAGACTTGTGGAAAGAAATGTGTCTGTTTTTTGCCAATTTTAACCGCACACTTGTTGTTTGTGTAATTTGGTAAAAGGACAATTTGACATTTGCTCAGTACATTGTTTTTTTACTGAGGAAATGTACGAGTCTGCTGTTAATGATAATGCAGAGGAGTTTCCCAAGGTTGCTGTTTCGCTACACCCGCAATAACATGCTCAGTATGTGTATGTAACCAATACAAATTGATTTGATTTATCTCTTCATCCTTGTCTTTCTCACTGTCTTTCTCTCACTCTCTCTCTCTTACTCAAGCCTCTCTCTCTCTGTGTGTGTCTCTCCTTCTCTTACAGCTATCGATAACGGCTCACCCTGTTCTCAGATGTCTGTTTCAACCCAGAGGGGATGTAGCTAAACTATATCGCTAATTTCAGTTGAACATTTCTTAAATAGCCCTGAACATCTTCAATTCACACAGTCCATACATACTCCCAAGCATATGTACAGTTGAAGTAGGAAGTTTACATACACCATAGCCAAATACATTTAAACCAAATTTTTCACATTTCCTGACATTTAATCCTAGTAAAAATGTCCTGTTTTAGGTCAGTTAGGATCACCACTTTATTTTAAGAACGTGAAATGTCAGAATAATAGTAGAGAGAATGATTTATTTCAGCTTTTATTTCTTTCATCACATTCCCAGTGGGTCAGAAGTTTACATACACTCAATTAGTATTTGGTAGTATTTGCCTTTAAATTGTTTAACTTGGGTCAAACGTTTCAGGTAACTTTCCACAAGCTTCCCACAATAAGTTGGGTGAATTTTGGCCCATTCCTCCTGACAGAGCTGGTGTAACTGATAACTGAGTCAGGATTGTAGGCCTCCTTCCTCGCACACGCTTTTTCAGTTCTGCCCACAAATTTTCTATAGGATTGAGGTCAGGGCTTTGTGATGGCCACTCCAATACCTTGACTTTGTTGTCCTTAAGCCATTTTGCCACAACTTTGGAAGTTTGCTTGAGGTCATTGTCCATTTGGAAGACCCATTTGCGACTAAGCTTTAATTTCCTGACTGATATCTTGAGATGTTGCTTCAATATATCCACATAATTTTCCTGCCTCATGATTCCATCTATTTTGTGAAGTGCACCAGTCCATCCTGCAGCAATGCACCCCCACCCCCGTGCTTCATGGTTGGGATGGTGTTCTTCGGCTTCCCCCTTTTTTCTCCAAACATAACGATGGTCATTATGGCCAAATTTGTTCTATTTTTTATTTATTTTTATTATTATTATTATTTTTTTTTAAATGTACCCCCTTTTCTCCCCAATTTTCGTGGTATCCAATTACTAGTAATTACTATCTTGTCTCATCGCTACAACTCCCGTACAGGCTCGGGAGAGACGAAGGTCGAAAGCCATGCGTCCTCCGAAACACAACCCAACCAAGCCGCAATGCTTCTTAACACAGTGCGCCTCCAACCCGGAAGCCAGCTGCACCAATGTGTCGGAGGAAACACCGTGCACCCGGCTCCCTTGTTTAGCGCGCACTGCGCCCGGCCCGCCACAGGAGTCGCTAGTGCGCGATGAGACAAGGATATCCCTACCGGCCAAACCCTCCCTAACCCGGACGACGCTAGGCCAATTGTGCGTCGCCCCACGGACCTCCCGGTCGCGGCCGGCTGCGACAGAGCCTGGGCGCGAACCCAGAGTCTCTGGTGGCGCAGCTGGCGCTGCGATGCAGTGCCCTAGACCACTGCGCCACCCGGGAGGCCCTAAACTGTTCTATTTTTGTTGTACAATCTTTGTCCCCATTTGCAGTTGCAAACTGTAGTCTGGCTTTTTTATGGCGGTTTTGGAGCAGTGGCTTCTTCCTTGCTGAGCGGCATTTCAGGTTATGTCGATATAGGACTCGTTTTACTGTGGATATAGATACTTTTGTTCCTGTTTCCTCCAGCATCTTCACAAGGTCCTTTACGTTTGTTCTGGGATTGATTTGCACTTTTCGCACCAAAGTACATTAATCTCTAGGAGACAGAACACGTCTCCTTCCTGAGCAGTATAACGGCTGCGTGGTCCCATGGTGTTTATACTTGCGTACTATTGTTTGTACAGATGAACGTGGTACATTCAGGCATTTGGAAATTTCTCCCAAGGATGAACCAGTGTTGTGGAGGTCTACCATTTTTTTCTGAGGTCTTGGCTTACTTCTTTTGATTTTCCCATGATGTCAAGCAAAGAGGCACTGAGTTTGAAGGTAACCTTGAAATACATCCACAGGTACACCTCCAGTTGACTCAAATTATGTCAATGAGCCTATCAGAAGCTTCTAAAGCCATGCCATCATTTTCTGGAATTTTCCAAGCTGTTTAAAGGCACAGTCAACTTAGTGTATGTAAACTTCTGACCCACTGGAATTGTGATACAGTGAATTATAAGTGAAATAATCTGTCTCTAAACAATTGTTGGAAAAATTACTTGTGTCATGCACAAAGTAGATGTTCTAACCGACTTGCCAAAACTACAGTTTGTTAACAAGAAATGTGTGGAGTGGTTAAAAAATGAGTTTTAATGACTCCAACCTAAGTGCATTTAAACTTTCGACTTCAACTGTATCTTAGTGTAGCAGTGTTGAGATATGGGCCCGTACGCGTCTCAGAGTAGGAGTGCTGATCTAGGATCAGTTTTGCCTTTTAGATCTTAGTAACATGGAACATGGATCTCATCCTAGATCAGCACTCCTAATCGTTCATGAATATGGGCCCTGAACCTGTGACAATAGTCATGTTGAGGACATGCCAACTGTGTTAAAGCCATAATCCTGAATTCATTATTCGGCCAACCGGTAGCCCCGCCACTTGGTTAGCTATAAAGCTTAACGATTGTGGCTGGACATTTTTACCACTCTCAAATTAATATGGAAGCTATAGATGCAAGGGCTTACTCTCCATGAGATCGACACAATGAGAAGTTATACATTCAAACCGTGCTTTCAGGTTTCAGATATTGGTTTGTTTGAATTATAAAAAGCAGCCAGAGCACTGCAAAACTACTCAAAACCAACTCCAAGCACATCACCAAACAGGCAGGCATAAACAAACAATGGCCTGGTTTTTCCCATTAGTTGGTCAGGGCCCAAGTGTCCGACAGTTAGAGTGCTGATGTAGGCTCAGGTCACCCTTGTCCATATAATCTTGTTCATTATTATCCTAAACGGCAAAACAGCAACCCTACTGTGAAACGTTAAATACGGGCCCTGATTGCAGCACAAGAGCATCTGTATGTATTCGGCATGGTGTGGAGCTGTCCTTGGTGCTGATACAACCTACAGCTTGCTCAATGGCCCTGCTTAACAGACAGCTCTTATTTAGGGGTACTGCTACAGCAGTAGCTATAGCAACCTGCTCAGTGGTGGTTTTGAAGATTGGGGATACTGTTGTAACTACTGCTATAGTGGGGGTGGTGAATGGACAGTGCCTATTGGGGGTACTGTTATAACTACTGCTACAGTGGGGGTGCTCCTATTGAGGATACTGCTGTACCTACTGCTACAGTGGAGATGCTGAAGGGACAGCTCCTATTGAGGATACTGCTGTACCTACTGCTACAGTGGAGATTCTGAAGGGACAGCTCCTATTGAGGATACTGCTGTACCTACTGCTACAGTGGAGATTCTGAAGGGACAGCTCCTATTGAGGATACTGCTGTACCTACTGCTACAGTGGAGATGCTGAAGGGACAGCTCCTATTGAGGATACTGCTGTACCTACTGCTACAGTGGGGGTGCTGAAGAGACGGCTTCTATTGATGATATTGTTACAGCATAAACTACAGCAGCCTGCTCAGTTGTGGTGCTGAACGGACAGCTCCTGTTGGGGTCACTGTTGTAACTACTGCTACTGCTGCTATTGCTGTTTCGGCTGTTTCTGTCACCACGCCAGCTGCCAATCTCTACTCAAGGACTAAACATGGGTTGTTGTAACACAGTGAGAAAAGGTTGCTGCTTCACCACATGTATCAACGTCTGTATTGACACCTCAGCTGTCGAGGTATTACCAGCCTGCATAGAGCACTGACATATCCTGCACCCCCGCAGAATTGAGTTGCCCCGTCCACCATCTCTGGACATCCTCTTTTCCTCATGCAGCTCTTTCTCTCTATTTTCTGCATCACTTCTCATCCCTGCAGACAAAGCTGGTTAAAATTACATGATTACAACTAGCTTACAACCAAAACTAACATCATTACATCCAGCTTACAACCAAAACTGACGTCATTGCAACCAGCTTACAACCAAAACTACATCATTACAACCAGCTTACAACCAGAACTGACATCATTACAACCAGCTTACAACCAGAACTGACATCATTACAACCAGCTTACAACCAGAACTGACATCATTACAACCAGCTTACAACCAGAACTGACATCATTACAACCAGCTTACAACCAGAACTGACATCATTACAACCAGCTTACAACCAGAACTGACATCATTACAACCAGCTTACAACCAGAACTGACATCATTACAACCAGCTTACAACCAGAACTGACATCATTACAACCAGCTTACAACCAGAACTGACATCATTACAACCAGCTTACAACCAGAACTGCCGGTTGGGATAATAATAACAACTGTTAATAACTTTCATATCCATGACCCGGTTAGGCCTACAACATCTTGCTCTAGACTTCTCCAGTACCAGCAGTACTCTTCTCTGCAACCTGCTCCAATCTGTTCCTGTCCTAATTGCTTTAACTGCAGATCAGTGGAGAGATACATTTTTGGACCACTCAGCGTGGAAAGTAGTGAATCTCTCCATAAGCATTTTTCAATTTAAAAGAAGTGTCTACTCCGTCTCCTTCTCGTTGCAATGGACTGGAAAAGCGCCCTGTAAGTGGAATATCATAGCCATGAGCTCAGCTGTTATCTCCGACATGCCTTGCATTTATTCATTCACTATCCGCCACTCTTTCTTTTTCACTCTCTATCTCCCATTAAGGCACCTCAAGTGCACGTTTTGGGATTTGCCCTTGCACTACACAGCGGATTCAAATAAACAAAGCTTGATGATGAGTTGGTTATTTGAATGTGCTTTATAGTGTTAGGACAAAAACCAAAACGTGCACCCAGGGTGGGCCTCAGGACTCGGTTTGGGAAACCCTGCTCTAGAGTAACGTTGAGTTCCAAATAGCACCATATTCCCTACATAGTGCACTACTTTTGACCAGGACCCCACCATGTAGGGAATAGGGTGCCATTTGGGACGCATATCAGCTGTACAGTATCTGTATTTAAGTGCTGTATCTGTACTCTAGAGTAGCTATAAACAGTCGCATGGATAAAATGCATTGTAGGAAAAAGGAAGAATGGCACATTTCCAATGAAAACATAAGGGAATACTGGAGAAAACATGATTGTGGGGGTGTGGAAGAGACTGAGAGACTGTGTCATTGAAGAAGACCTTACAATATGTGGGCGGTTAAAGCTAGAGCTTTAAACTGTGTTCTAGTGAATGTGTGTCAGGACGCAGGCAGGCAGCATTTTGGCTGTGTGCGTTTGTGTGTTTGCCAGTTTTTACACACGCGGTACTGACTGGAGTATCAGCCCACGCATGAACGAGCTCAGTCAATGAGCAGGGCAGAGTGAGACGGTCTTGCATGGAGCACACTAGAGATATAATGGCCTGTCGAGGTTTGCTGTGTGTGTGTGTGTGTGTGTGTGTGTGTGTGTGTGTGTGTGTGTGTGTGTGTGTGTGTGTGTGTGTGTGTGTGTGTGTGTGTGTGTGTGTGTGTGTGTGTGTGTGTGTGTGTGTGTGTGTGTGTGTGTGTGTGTGTCTGTGTGTGTGTGTGTGTGTGTGCGTGCCCGCCAGGGGAGATGTGGCGTAAATCTTCAACATTATTGAAGATTTATGTTAAAAACATCCTAAAGATTGATTCTATACATCGTTTGACATGTTTCTATGGACTGTAATATAACTTTTTGGACTTTTTATATTTATAATGCTATTTCTGACTTCTGTTGACTCCACAACATGGCGGGTATCTGTATGGCTTGTTTTTGTGTCTGAGCGCCGTACTCAGATTATTGTATGGTGTGCTTTTTTCGTAAAGCTTTTTTGAAATCTGACACAGCGGTTGCATTAAGGAGAAGTATATATTTAATTCTGTGCATAACACTTGTATCTTTTATCAAAGTTTATGATGAGTATTTCTGTAAATTGATGTGGCTCTCTGAAAATTCGCCGGATGTTTTCGAGGCACAACATTACTGAACATAACGCGCCAATGTGTCTGGGATACTGTAAAGTCCATGGAGAACAAGAGCACCTCCTCCCAGCTGCCCACTGCACTGAGGCTAGGTAACACGGTCACCACCGATAAATCCGTGATAATCGAAAACTTCAACAAGCATTTCTCAACGGCTGGCCATGCCTTCATCCTGGCGACTCCAACCTTGGCCAACAGCTCCGCCCCACCCGCTGCTACTCGCCCAAGCCTCCCCAGCTTCTCCTTTACCCAAATCCAGATAGCAGATGTTCTGAAAGAGCTGCAAAACCTGGACCCATACAAATCAGCTGGGCTTGACAATCTGGACCCCCTATTTCTGAAACTGTCCGCCGCCATTGTCGCACCCCCTATTACCAGCCTGTTCAACCTCTCCTTCGTATCATCTGAGATCCCCAAGGATTGGAAAGCTGCCGCGGTCATCCCCCTCTTCAAAGGGGGAGACACCCTGGACCCAAACTGTTACAGACCTATATCCATCCTGCCCTGCCTATCTAAGGTCTTCGAAAGCCAAGTCAACAAACAGATCACTGACCATCTCGAATCCCACCGTACCTTCTCCGCTGTGCAATCCGGTTTCCGAGCCGGTCACGGGTGCACCTCAGCCACACTCAAGGTACTAAACGATATCATAACCGCCATCGATAAAAGACAGTACTGTGCAGCCGTCTTCATCGACCTGGCCAAGGCTTTCGACTCTGTCAATCACCATATTCTTATCGGCAGACTCAGTAGCCTCGGTTTTTCTAATGACTGCCTTGCCTGGTTCACCAACTACTTTGCAGACAGAGTTCAGTGTGTCAAATCGGAGGGCATGTTGTCCGGTCCTCTGGCAGTCTCTATGGGGGTACCACAGGGTTCAATTCTCAGGCCGACTCTTTTCTCTGTATATATCAATGATGTTGCTCTTGCTGCGGGCGATTCCCTGATCCACCTCTACGCAGACGACACCATTCTGTATACTTCTGGCCCTTCCTTGGACACTGTGCTATCTAACCTCCAAACGAGCTTCAATGCCATACAACACTCCTTCCGTGGCCTCCAACTGCTCTTAAACGCTAGTAAAACCAAATGCATGCTTTTCAACCGTTCGCTGCCTGCACCCGCACGCCCGACTAGCATCACCACCCTGGACGGTTCCGACCTAGAATATGTGGACATCTATAAGTACCTAGGTGTCTGGCTAGACTGCAAACTCTCCTTCCAGACTCATATCAAAACATCTCCAATCCAAAATCAAATCTAGAGTCGGCTTTCTATTTCGCAACAAAGCCTCCTTCACTCACGCCGTGAAACTTACCCTAGTAAAACTGACTATCCTACCAATCCTCGACTTCGGCGATGTCATCTACAAAATAGCTTCCAATAGTCTACTCAGCAAACTGGATGCAGTTTATCACAGTGCCATCCGTTTTGTCACCAAAGCCCCATATACTACCCACCACTGCGACCTGTATGCCCTAGTCGGCTGGCCCTCGCTACATGTTCGTCGTCAGACCCACTGGCTCCAGGTCATCTACAAGGCTATGCTAGGTAAAGTGCCGCCTTATCTCAGTTCACTGGTCACGATGGCTACACCCACCCGTAGCACGCGCTCCAGCAGGTGTATCTCACTGATCATCCCTAAAGCCAAAACCTCATTTGGCCGCCTTTCCTTCCAGTTCTCTGCTGCCTGCGACTGGAACGAATTGCAAAAATCTCTGAAGTTGGAGACTTTTATCTCCCTCAACAACTTTAAACATCTGCTATCTGAGCAGCTAACCGATCGCTGCAGCTGTACATAGTCCATCGGTATATAGCCCACCCAATTTACCTACCTCACCCCCATACTGCTTTTATTTATTTACTTTTCTGCTCTTTTGCACACCAGTATCTCTACTTGCACATGATCATCTGATGATTTATCACTCCAGTGTTAATCTGCTAAATTGTAATTATTCGATTTATTGCCTACCTCCTCATGCCTTTTGCACACATTGTATATAGATTATCTTTTTTTCTACCATGTTATTGACTTGTTTATTGTTTACTCCATGTGTAACTCTGTGTTGTTGTCTGTTCACACTGCTATGCTTTATCTTGGCCAGGTCGCAGTTGCAAATGAGAACTTGTTCTCAACTAGCCTACCTGGTTAAATAAAGGTGAAAAAAAAAAAAAAAACTTTATCGAACAAAACATACATGTATTGTGTAACATGAAGTCCTATGAGTGCCATCTGATGAAGTTCATCAAAGGTTAGTGATTAATTTTATCTCTATTTCGGCTTTTTGTGACTCCTCTCTTTGGCTGGAAAATGTCTGTGTGTTTTTTGTGACTAGGCTCTGACCTAACATAATCATATGGTGTGCTTTCGCTGTAAAGCCTTTTTGAAATCGGACACAATGGGTAGATTAACAAGAAGTTAAGCTTTAATTTGGTGTATTGCACTTGTGAATGTATGAAAGTTAAATATTTAAAAAATATATTTTTGAATTTCGCACTCTGCCTTTTCAGCGGATGTTGTCGCTAGCGGAACCCCTAGCCTCAAGATTAATTCCACAAAATGTAGCAAAATAACCTATTGACCAATAAACATTACTGTCAATGTAGTTCCATCAATTCATATTTCCATCAATGAATAAAACGCATTATTTTGCAGTGGGATTGTTTTTCCTCCCTGTCAGTTTGGTCTAAAACAATTGTATTTATCGGCTTCAAAAAAATATATATTGAAACCCTGGTGCGCATGCGTAGGTACAGAGCCCGTACAACTGACTAGGTATTTATTTATACATGTTTTTAGCTAGGCAAGTCAGTCAAGAACAAATTCTTATTTACAATGACGGCCTAGTGGGTTAACTGCCTTATTCAAAGGCAGAACGACAGATTTTTACCTTGTCAGCTCTGGGATTCGATCTTGTAGCCTTTCAGTTACTGGCCCAACCCTTTAACCAGTAGGCTACCTGTCGCCCTGTAACGGATTTCCTCTTCGTCTGAGGAGGAGTAGCAAGGATCGGACCATTGTGCAGCGTGGTAAGTGTCCATAATAGATTTTTAATAAATCAAAATGAACACAGAACAAAAATAACAAAATACGAACAAACAACCGAAACAGTCCCGTATGGTGCAAACACTAACACAGGAAATAATCACCCACAAAACACAATAGAAAACAGGCTACCTAAATATGGCTCCCAATCAGAGACAACGACTGACACCTGCCTCTGATTGAGAACCATACTAGGCCAAACACATAGAAATATAACAACAGAACAAAACATAGAAAAACAACATAGAATGCCCACCCCAACTCACGCCCTGACCAACTAAAATAAAGACATAAAAAAGGAACTAAGGTCAGAACGTGACACGCCCCTCCCTATTTCCCTTTCAGAAAGTATTCATACCCCTTGACTTATCCCAAATGTTTTGTTACAGATGGAATTTAAAATGGATTAAATTGTGAAAATAGATTAGATTTATTTTTTGTCTCACCCATCTACACACAATACCCCATAATGACAAACTGAAAACATGTTTTTAGATATTTTTGCAAATTGATTGGAAATTAAATACATAAATATCTAATTTATATAAGTATCCACACCCCTGAATCAATACTTTATAGAAGCACCTTTGGCAGTGGTTACAGCTGTGAGTCTTTCTGGGTAAGTTTGTAAGTGCTAGATTACCAATTTCAGGTCTTGCCATAGATTTTCAAGTATTTTTAAGTCAAAACTGTAACTTGGCCACGCAGGAACATTTACTTGTTTCTTGGTAAGCAACCCTCTCTCTCTCTCTCTCTCCCTCTCTCTGTCTCTCTGTCTCCCTCTCTCTGTCTCTTTCTCTCACTCACTCACTCACTCACTCACTCACTCACTCACTCACTCACTCACTCACTCACTCACTCACTCACTCACTCACTCACTCACTCACTCACTCACTCACTCACTCACTCACTCACTCTCTCTCTCTCTCTCTGTGTCTCTGTGTGTGTGTCTCTCTCTCTCCCCCTCACACACATACACATATACACACTCTCTCTCACACACACACACACTGTATCTCTCTCTCGCTTTCTGTCTGTCTCTTTTCTCTCTCTCTCTCTCTCTTGTTCTCACTCTCTCACACACAGACTCACACAGACACTGTCTCTTTCTCTTTCTCTCTTTCTCTCTCTGTCTCTCTCTTTCATACACACATACACACTCTCTCTGTGTCACTCTCTCTTTCAATTCCAATATCAATTTATGGGGCTTTATTGGCATGGGAAACACATGTTTACATTGCCAAAGTAAGTGAAATAGATAATAAACAAAAGTGAAATTAACAATACAATATTAACAGTAAACATTACACTCACAAAAGTTCCAAAAGAATAAAGACATTTCCAATGTCATATTAAGTATATATACAGTGTTGTAATCATGTGCAAATAGTTGAAGTACAAAAGGGGAAAAAAATAAACATAAATATAGGTTTTATTTACAATGGTGTTTGTCCTTCACTGTTTGCCCTTTTCTTGTGGCAACAGGTCACAAATCATGCTGCTGTAATGGCTGTCGGTGGAAGAAGGTGAGGACCAAAGCGCAGCGTGGTTGTCACACCCTGGCCTTAGTTATCTTTGTTTTCATTATTATTTTAGTTAGGTCAGGGTGTGACATGGGGAATGTATGTGTTTTGGTTTGTCTAGGGGTTTGTACGTTTAATGGGTCAGTGTCTTGTCTAGGTGTTTGTATGTCTATGGCTGCCTAGATTGGTTCTCAATTAGAGGTAGCTGTGGTTTATTGTCTCTGATTGAGAGCCATATTTAAGGCAGCCATAGGCATTTGGGTTTTGTGGGTAATTGTCTATGTTGAACGTTTGTTGCTTGTCATTGCACTTACGTCATTTAGCTTCACGGTCGTTTGTTGTTTTGTTTAATTTTGTATTCAGTGTTCGTTTCGTGTTTTTCCTTTCTCTCAATAAAAGAGAATGTATTTCGCACACGCTGCGCCTTGGTCCTCTCTCTCACCCATAGACGATCGTGACAGTGGTACGTGTTCATGTTTGTTTAATGACACTGAACACTAAATACAAAAATAACAAAAGGGAATAACCGAAACAGTCCTGAAAGGTGAAAAACACTAAACAGAAAACAACTACCCACAAACACAGGTGGGAACAGGCTACCTAAGTATGGTTCTCAATCAGAGACAACGATTGACAGCTGCCTCTGATTGGGAAACATACCAGGCCAAACACATAGAAAAGCAAAACATAGAACAAAACATAGAATGCCCACCTCAACTCACGCCCTGACCAAACCAAAATAGAGACATAAACAAGGAACTAAGGTCAGGGTGTGACCGCTGCTGTGAATGCACACTGTGGTATTTCACCCAATAGATATGGCACTTTATCAACATTGGATTTGTTTTCAAATTCTTTAAGGGTCTGTGTAATCTGAGGGAATTATGTGTCTCTAATATGGTCATACATTTGGCAGGAGGTTAGGAAGTGCATCTCAGTTTCCACCTCATTTTGTGGGCAGTGTGCACATAGCCTGTCTTCTCTTGAGTGCCAGAAAGGCCTTCGATGGCCTTTCTCAATAGCAAGGCTATGCTCACTCAGTCTGTACATAGTCAAAGCTTTCCTTAAGTTTGGGTCAGTCACAGTGGTCAGGTATTCTGCCACTGTGTACTCTCTGTTTAGGGCCAAATAGCATTCTAGTTTGCTCTGTTTTTTTGTTAATTCTTTCTCATGTGTCAAGTACTTATTTTTAGTTTTCTCATGATTTGGTTGTGTCTAATTGTGTTGCTGTCCTGGCGCTCTGTAGGGTCTGTTTGTGTTTGTGAACAGAGCCCCAGGACCAGCTTACTTAGGGGACTCTTCACCAGGTTCATCTCTCTGTAGGCGATGGCTTTGTAATGGAAGGTTTGGGAATCGCTTCCATTTAGGTGGTTGTAGAATTTTTGTAGGCTCTTTTCTGGATTTTGATCATTAGCGGGTATTGGTCTAATTCTGCTCTACATGCATTATATGGTGTTTTACGTTGTACACAGAGGATGTGTTTGCAGAATTCCGCATGCAGAGTCTCAATTTGGTGTTTGTCCCATTTTGTGAATTCTTGGTTGGTGAGCAGATCCCAGACCTCACAACAATAAAGGGCAATGGGTTCTGTAACTTATTCAAGTTTTTTTGCCAGATCCCTATTGTTATGTCGAATTTTATGTTCCTTTTGGTGACATAGAAGGCCCTTCTTGCCTTGTCTCTCAAATCGTTCACAGGTTAGTGGAAGTTACCTGTGGCGCTGATGTTTAGGCCGAGGTATGTATATTTTTTCTGTGCTCTAGGTCAACGGTGTCTAGATGGAATTTGTATTTGTGGTCCTGGCAACTGGACCTTTTTTGGAACACCGTTATTTTTGTCTTACTAAGATTTACTGTCAGGGCCCAGGTCTGAACGAATCTGTGCAGAATATCTAGGTGCTGCTGTAGGCCCTCCTTGGTTGGGGACAGAAGCACCAGATCATCAGCAAACAGTAGACATTTGACTTCAGATTCTAGTAGGGTGAGGCCGGGTGCTGCAGGCTGTTCTAGTGCCCTCGCCAATTCGTTCATATACTGTATATGTTGAAGAGGGTGGGGCTTAAGCTGCATCCCTGTCTCACCACACATCCCGGTGGAAAGAAATGTGTTTGTTTTTGCCAATTTTAACCGCACACTTGTTGTTTGTGTACATGGATTTTATAATGTTGTATGTTTTTCCCCCAACAACACTTTCTATCCATTTGTATAGCAGACCCTCATGCCAACTAGAAATCAACAAAGCATGAGAAGACTTTGCCTTTTTTATTCAATTAGGGTGTGCAGGGTGAATACGTGGTCTGCCGTACGGTAATTTGGTAAAAAGGCAATTTGACATTTGCTCAGTACATTGTTTTCACTGAGGAAATGTACACGTCTGCTGTTAATGATAATGCTTTCTCTCTTTCTCTCTCTCTCACACACACACACACAGACTCGCTATCTGTCTCTGCTCAGCAAATAGCGGGGTCTCCAGGTCATGATGAGTGACTCAGTTTAAAAGTTTAGGTCTCTCAGGAGAAATATCACGCTCTCTCTCTCTCCACCGGACTCTATTCACCCCCTCTCCATCACTCTCCTTCTCTCACTCATTTACTGCAGTAGACAAGAGCTCATTGAATGACATGCATTCCATATAACCACTGCCTCCTATGTGCAATGGGGGAGGGGGGGGGGGGGCTGTACTCTGTGCTGTTCTGTGGTGCAGACAGGCAGGCAGATATTGCTCTGACACTGATGCTGATTGTGGCTGGCTGCTGCTCCACACACAGCTCCAGGCTACAGATTTATCAGCTGGTAATCAGTGACGGGTAGGCGGAAAGAAAGGCAAACCGGCCGTAGCACTCGTCTCTGGTTGTGGGGCTTGTGGGGCTGGTATAGGTGGATTGCCTGTGATTGCGAATAGAACATGATAGGATTTTGTTACGTTACATAGAAAGGAATTACTTTTGCTGCTATGGGCTGTTAGGTGTCTGCCGTAGGTCGCACCACGTGTGTGTGGGCAGGGCTTGTATGTGTGTGTTTTTGCTTGTGCATGCGTGTACATGCATGTGTGTGTTCATTCATGCATGTGTATGTGTGTGTGTTTTTGTGAATCATCTATACTGTATGCGCCTTAATGGCTGCACTTAGGTCAGTTGTTCACAGGGCTCATAATGGGCTTTGCTTTCATCTCCAGTGTGTAATTACAGTGATGTCACTGACATGAGGAGAGAAGCTGCACCTGGCTCTCTGACTGAAACGCTGTAATCACAGCCATATGGATAGATGGGCCACTAGCCAACTAGTCATTAGATCTGTCTATATACTATAGGACCATAGCCAGGTTGCTTATAGACTATAGGACATATACAAAGCACAAAACGAGTATCGTTGCAGAATTGTCATCTTGTGCTTGTTATCACCAGGTTCATACTTATAATGCACCAAATGGAGAAAACGGACTGAAACCAGGTTGGACTACCTTACCTACAATGGACCTGACCAATAACGAATGTTCATTCGACTAATCCTGAATTTAATTCCTCTGCTCTATTGATCACTCATATATTCATTGTGGAAAGAAACGCTAGTGGGCATAGCCTTTTGGCAGAGTGATGTGGATGGGTGGTCAGGTTACTAATGAACACAAGCCAGGGGTGGAATTTAAAAAGTCACTATTGGAAACTCTTTAAAATGTCCAAGGATTTCAGCAGAAAATATATCTCAAATCAAATCCCATTTTGTTACTCACATACACGTATTTAGCAGATGTTATTGGGGGTGTAGCGAAATGCTTGTGTTTCCAGCTTCGACAGTGCGGTAATATCTAACAAGTAATATCTAACAATTTCACAACATATACCCAATACACACAAATCTAAGTATCAAATCAAATTGTATTTGTCACATGCGCCGAATACAACAGGTAGACCTTACAGTGAAATGCTTACATACAAGCCCTTAACCAACAATGCAGTTTTAAGAAGATACCTAAAATATACAGGGGGTACCGGTACAGAGTCAATCTGCGGGGGCACCGGTGTCGAGGTAATTGAGGTAATATGTACATGTAGGTAGAGTTATTAAAGTGACTATGCATAGATTTTAACAGAGAGCAGCAGCAGCGATCCAGAGAGGGGGGCAATGCAAATAGTCTGGGTAGCCATTCTATTTGCATTGCTCCCCCCCCCCCCCCCAATTACCTCGACACCCAGTAAAGGAATGTAATTAAGAATATGTAAATATATGGACGAGCAATGTCAGAGCGGCACAGACTAAGATACAGTAGAATATAATAGAATAGAGTATATACATATGAGACGAGTAATGCAAAATATGTAAACGTTATTCAAGTAACTAGTGTTCCATGTATTAAAGTGGCCAGTGATTTCAAGTCTATGTTTATAGGCAGCAACCTCTATGTGCTAGTGATGGTTATTTAACAGTCTGATGGCCTTGAGATAGAAGCTATTTTTCTCGATCCCAGCTTTGATGCACCTGTACTGACCTCGCCTTCTGAATGATAGCTGGGTGAACAGGCTGTGACATCAGGTGCTGTAGGTGTCCTGGGGGGCAGGTAGTTTGCCTCCGGTGATGCGTTGGGCACACCACACCACCTGGAGAGCCATGCGGTTGCTGGCGCTGCAGTTGCCATACCAGGCAATGATACAGCCCGACAGGATGCTCTCAATTGTGCATCTGTAAAAGTTTGTAAGGGTTTTAGGGGCCAAGACAAATTTCTTCAGCCTCCTGAGGTTGAAGAGGCGCTGTTGAGCCTTCTTGACCACACTGTCTGTGTTGGTGGACCATTTCAGTTTGTCAGTTAAGTGTACGCCGAGGAACTATCCACCTTCTCCACTGCGGTCCCGTCGATGTGGATAGGGGGCTGCTCCCTCCGCTGTTTCCTGAAGGCCACGATCATCTCCTTTGTTTTGTTGACGTTGAGTGACAGGTTGTTTTCCAGGCACCACACTCACAGAGCCCTCACCTCCTCCCTATAGGCTGTGTTGTCATTGTTGGTAATCAAGTCTACTACTGTTGTGCCGTCTGCAAACTTGATGATTGAGTTGGAGGCATGCATGGCCACGCAGTCATGAGTGAACAGGGAGTACAGGAGGGGGCTGAGCACTCACCCTTGTGGGGCCCCAGTGTTGAGGATCAACGAAGTGTAGGTATTGTTTCCTACCTTCATCACCTGGGGGCGGCCCGTCAGGAAGTCCAGGATCCAGTTCCACAGGGCGGGGTTCAGACCCAGGGCCTCAAGCTTAATGATGAGCTTGGAGGGTACTATGGTGTTGAATGCTGAGCTATAGTCAATGAACAGCATTCTTACATTGGTATTCCTCTTGTCCAGATGGGATAGGGCAGTGTGCGGTGCGATGACGGATGCATCGTCTGTGGATCTACTGAAGTGGGTCTAGGGTGTCAGGTAAGGTAGAGATGATATGATCCTTGACTAGTCTCTCAAAGCACTTCATGATGACAGAAGTGAGTGCTACGGGGCGATAGTCATTTAGTTCAGTTACCTTTGCTTTCTTGGGTACAGGAACAATGGTGGCCATCTTGAAGCATATTGGGATAGGGAGAGATTGAATATGTCCGTAAACACACCAGCCAGCTGGTCTGCGCATGCTCTGAGGATGCAGCTAGGGATGCCGTCTGGGCCGGCAGCCTTGCGAGGGTTAACACAGTTAAATGTCTTACTCATGTCGGCTAAGGAGAAGGAGAGCAGTCCTTGGTAGCGGGCCGCGTCGGTGACACTGCTTTATCCTTAAAGCGGGCGAAGAAGGTGTTCAGCTTGTCCAGAAGCAGGATGTCAGTGTCCGCGATGTGAGTGGTTTTCCTTTTGCAGTCCGTGATTGTCTGTAGACCCTGCCACATACGTCTCTTGTCTGAGCCGTTGAATTGCGACCACTTTGTCTCTATACTGATGTTTTGCCTGTTTGATTGCCTTGCGGAGGGAATAACTACACTTTTTGTATTCTGCCATATTCCCAGTCACTTTGTCATGGTTAAATGCGGTGGGTCACACTTTCAGTTCTGTGCGAATGCTGCCATTTACAGTTGAAGTCAGAAGTTTACATACACCTTACCAAATACATTTAAACTCAGTTTTTCACAATTCCTGACATTTAATCCTAGTAAAAATGTCCTGTTTTAGGTCAGTTAGGATCACCACTTTATTTTAAGAATGTGAAATGTCAGAATAATAGTAGAGAGAATGATTTATTTCAGCTTTTATTTCTTTCATCAATCAATCAATCAATTTTATTTTATATAGCCCTTCGTACATCAGCTAATATCTCGAAGTGCTGTGTTCATCACATTCCCAGTGGATCAGAAGTTTACATACACTCAATTAGTATTTGGTAGCATTGCCTTTAAATTGTTTAACTTGGGTCAAACGTTTCGGGTAGTCTTCCACAAGCTTCCCACAATAAGTTAGGTGAATTTTGGCCCGTTCCTCCTGACAGAGCTGGTGTAACTGAGTCAGGTATGTAGTCCTCCTTGCTCGCACACGCATTTTCAGTTCTGCCCTAAACTTCTCTATAGGATTGAGGTCAGGGCTTTGTGATGGCCATTCCAATACCTTGACTTTGTTGTCCTTAAGCCATTTTGCCACAACTTTGGAAGTATGCTTGAGGTCATTGTCCATTTGGAAGACTCATTTGTGACCAAGCTTTAACTTCCTGACTGATGTTGCTTCAATATATCCACATAATTTTCCTGCCTTATGATGCCATCTATTTTGTGAAGTGCACCAGGCCCTCCTGCAGCAAAGCACCCCCACAACATGATGCTGCCACCCCTGTGCTTCACGGTTGGGATGGTGTTCTTCAGCTTGCAAGCCTCCCCCTTTTTCCTCCAAACATAACGATGGTCATTATGGCCAAACAGTTCTATTTTGTTTCATCAGACCAGAGGACATTTCTCCAAAAAGTACGATCTTTGTCCCCATGTGCAGTTGCAAACCGTAGTCTGGCTTTTTTATGAAGGTTTTGGAGCAGTGGCTTCTTCCTTGCTGAGCGGCCTTTCAGGTTATGTCGATACAGAACTCCTTTTACTGTGGATATAGATACTTTTGTACCGGTTTCCTCCAGCATCTTCACAGGGTCCTTTGCTGTTGTTCTGGGATTGATTTGCACTTTCGCACCAAAGTACGTTCATCTCTACGAGACCGAACACGTCTCCTTCCTGAGCGGTATGGCGTGGTCCCATGGTGTTTATACTTGTGTACTATTGTTTGTACAGATTTACATGATACCTTCAGGTGTTTGGAAATTGCTCCCAAGGATGAACCAGACTTGTGGAGGTCTACAATTTTTTTTCTGAGGTCTTGGCTGATTTCTTTTGATTTTCCCATGATGTCAAGCAAAGAGGCACTGAGTTTGAAGATAGGCCTTGAAATACATCCACAGCTACACCTCCAATTGACTAAAATGATGTCAATTAGCCTAACAGCAGCTTCTAAAGCCATGACATCCTTTTCTTGAATTTTACAAGCTGTTTAAAGGCACAGTCAACTTAGTGTATGTAAACTTCTGACCCACTGGAATTGTGAACAGTGAATTACAAGTGAAATAATCTGTCTGTAAACAATTGTTGGAAAAATTACTTGTGTCATGCACAAAGTAGATGTCCTAACCGACTTGCCAAACCTATATTTTGTTAACAAGAAATTTGTGGAGTGGTTGAAATATTTGTTTTAATGACTCCAACCTACGTGTATGTAAACTTTCAACTTCAACTGTACATGGCTGTGACTATAACTGAAGAGTATTCTCTTGAGAGATCATACGGTCGGCGTTTGATTGTGACGTATTCTAGGTTGGGTGAACAAAAGGACTTGAGTTCCTGTATTTTGTTACAATTACACCATGAGTCGTTAATCATGAAACATACACCCCCTTCTTCTTCTTCCCTGAGAGATATTTATTCCTGTCTGCGCAATGAACTGAGAACCCAACTCCCTGGACTGACTCAGACAGTATCTCCCGAGAGAGCCATATTTCAGTGAAACGGAGTATGTTACAATCCCCGATGTCTCTCTGGAAAGAAACCCTCGCCCTGAGCTCGTCAACTTTATTATCCAGAGACTGAACATTAGTGAGTAACATACTCGGAAGCGGTGGGTGGTTTGCATGCCTCTTAAGTCGGACTAGAAGACGGCTCTGAGTACCTCTCCTCCTCCGGCAGTGTTTTGGGTCGGCCTCTTGAATCAGTTAAATTGCCCTGTGGGATGTGAACAAAGGATTTGCTTTGGGAAAGTCGTATTCCTGGTCATAATGCTGGTAGTGCTGGTGAGTTAACACCGCTCTGATATCCAATAGTTCTTCCCTGCTGTTTGTAATTACAATAATGTAAGAAATAATACATACAAAAACAAAACACTGCAAAGTTTCCTAAGAGCTAGAAGCACGGCAGCCCTCTGAAAGGAAAACAAAGATTTGCGATTCTTATTGGACATATCCAGGTAGTCCCAGCCCTGACGGGTGTGTGTTGAAGCTGAAGCAGTGGCAGTGTGTGACCTACCATCCTCCTTGTCCTCCTGGCAAAGACACAGACAGACTCTAATAGGGTGCACAGAGAGATAGAGTGAAAACGGGGGGTTGAGTTGCCAGACGTGGATACTCGAGCACAGGTTAATCTACTAATTGGGAGCAGAGGGAGAAAGGTTGCCAGCTTGTGATGGCCACCAGGAGGGGCCATTTAAGTGGGACATCTGTTCCTTTTGGAGAGAAGACAGGAGACGCAGGGCGGGGCTCCCCTGACTTCCTCTCACCCCTCTATCGTTCCTCTATTTACACAAGGCCTCGTCTGGTCCCAGCAGCCCAGAGTCCCCCCTCTAGACACCATGTGGTTCCTCCCACCCTACCAGTCTCTAATCAAAGAGACTACGCCATCTACTCAAAAACATTTTTTTTTGTGGGACTAGTATGAAGAATTGGCATAGTAGCAAAGGGTTAGAACTCTGAATTCAACACAGATAAAAAAGCTCTTCTTGGATGCAGGGTTTCTTGTGGGAGCGCATGCTTGTTGTTTTTGTGAAGCCAGGGTTTTTAGATTGTGGCTTCAGTTTTATGATATCAGTAGTACTCAGTAATATCACTCATAATCATTTCCCAGCCAAAAGGAAGCAGGGTTGGCATTTAGTCTGACTGAATTGACCCTAACCCTGAAAGGAGAGCAGATTATAAGTGCAGAATCCTAATATGAGACCCACTCCGTGATGGAATTACAATGTTGCACTTTTTACCAGGGAAGACATAATTGAGACCTAGGTTTATTTTTCAAATATGGCCTGCACAATACAACACAAATATACATATTATACACAAAATATATGTAGAAATACAAAAACCCAGTCATGGGAAGAATCACAAATCACCTAGAAAAACTGTTCCTCCAAAAATAAGTCCCCAATCAATACTCTAAACTGCCCGAATGGCACCAGAACATTAAGATGAAATGTATACTGAACAAAAATATAAGCGCAACATGTAAAGTGTTGGTCCCATGATTCATGAGCTGAACGGTACTTTCTATACACACAAAACACTTACTGTATTTCTCTCAAATTTTGTGCAGAAATTTGTTTACATCCCTGTTAGTGAGCGTTTCTCTTTTGCCAAGATAATCCATCCACCTACCAATAAGATGATTAAACAGCATGATCATTACACAGGTGCAGCTTGTGTTGGGAAAAATCAAAGGTCACTCTAAAATATGCGGTTTTGTCACACAACTCAACGCCACAGATGTCTCAAGTTTTGAAGGAGTGTGCAATTGGCATGTTGACTGCAGGAATGTCCACCAGAGCTGTTGCCAGAGAATGTTAATGTTGAATGTTAATTTCTCTACCATAAGCCGCCTCCAACGTCAGTACGTCTAACTGGCCTCTCAACCGCAGACCACGTGAAACCACAGGACCTCCACATCTGGCTTTTTCACCTGCAGTATTGTCTGAGACCAGCCACTTGGACAGCTGATGAAACTGTGGGTTTGCACAACTGAAGAATTTCTGCACAAACTGTCAGAAACCGACTCAGGGTAGCTCATCCGCGTGCTGGACGTCCTCACCAGGGTCTTGATCTGACTGCAGTTGTTGTCGTTACCGACCTCAGTGGGCAAATGCTCACCTTCAATGGTCACTGGCATGCTGGAGGTATGCTCTTCACAGATGAATTCCGGTTTCAACTGTACCGGGCAGATGGCGTCCCATGGTGGCGGTGGGGTTATGGTATGGCCAGGCATAAGTTATGGACAACGAACACAATTGCATTTTATTAATGGCAATTTGAATGCACAAAGATACCGTGATGAGATACTGAGGCCCATTGTCGTGCCATTCATCCGCCACCATCACCTCATGTTTCAGCATGATAATGCACGGCCCCATGTAGCAAGGATCTGTACATAATTCCTGAAAGCTGAAAATGTCCCAGTTCTTCCATGGCCTGCATACTCACCAGACATGTCACCTATTGAGCGAGTTTGGGATGCTCTGGATCAACATGTTCCACTTCCCATCAATATCCAGCAACTTCACACAGCCATTGAAGAGGAGTGGGACAACATTCCACAGGCCACAATCAACAGCCTGATCAACTCTATGCGAAGGAGATGTGTTGTGCTGCATGAGGCAAATGATGGTCACACCAGATACTGACTGGTTTTCTGATCCACGCCCCTACTTTTGTTTTTTACTTATCTGTATTCCCAGTCATGTGAAATCTGTAAATTAGGGCCTATTGAATTTATTTCAATTGACTGCTTGCCTTATATGAACTGTAACTCAGTAACATATTTGAAATTGTTGCATGTTGCGTTAATATTTTTGTTCAGTGTATTTAAAATTTTGTTCCAGCAATACGGTGCTTTAAGACTAAAAGCAAATGCTTGTAATGGGTCCAAAATGTTTATAACCTTTTATGCCTTATAACCTTTTGGAAATGTACTTTAATGCTGATTTGGGGACCAGCACTGTAAATTAATGTAGCGCAGATGTGATGGTGCTATGCATCTGACTGTTGTACATTCAATATGCAAATGTTGTTGCCTTTTCCTGCAGTCAAATTACCTAGTGGCCTCATGGGTGTAATGTTATTCATATTTTTCATAATTTCATAGTTAATAAACATTATTCTAAAAACCCGTAGAAAATCCTGTGTTTTTATGTCAAACGGTTTTGTTATATTTCAGTCTTCAGTGATGTATATAAAGTGGAATATTGTGATGCAAACTCAAAATAGGATACATTTCAACTCTATATCTGACATGGCACAGGTGTCTTATTTTTTGTAAGCCCATAACCATATGTGTGAGGTGTATACTTCTGTTTCAAAGTAGATTTGTTTAAGACTACCAAGAAACACTGTGACCTTGATTTAGGCCACTGCGGTAAAATGTTAATTAATTGTCACTATGTAGCTAAATAAATTATTGGAATAAAATTATGTGATCTGATTGGTGGTTGGTCTCGTCCCTCAGGGTACGCCATACTGCAGGCCATCATGGAGAAGGCGGGCCAGAACAGCTGGCAGGTGAGCGCCATCTGCGTGGAGAGCTTCGATGACGCTGCCTACCGTCGCCTCCTGGAGGACCTGGACCGACGGCAGGAGAAGAAGTTTGTCATCGACCTTGAGGCGGAGAGACTCACCAACATGCTGGAGCAGGTGAGATCAGTCAGGCAAGCAGGCAGGCAGGCAGGCAGGCAGGCAGGCAGGCAGGCAGGCAGGCAGGAAGGAAGGAAGGAAGGAAGGAAGGAAGGAAGGAAGGAAGGAAGGAAGGAAGGAAGGAAGGAAGGAAGGAAAGAAAGAAAGAAAGAAAGAAAGAAAGAAAGAAAGAAAGAAAGAAAGAAAGAAAGAAAGAAAGAAAGAAAGAAAGAAAGAAAGAAAGAAAGAAAGAAAGAAGTTAAGGGAGTTCAAGAGGCTCACCAACATACTGGAGTAGGTCAATCAATCAATCAATCAATTAATCAATTAATCTATACAGTCTAAAACAGGTGACAGCACCATTTGGTAAAGCAAATGACCAGAGGAGACATTTTCTTTCATTTTAATTTGAGACCTGCAGTGGATTTTACAGTTCTAGAGTGCTTATTTGAATTAAGTTGAATTAATTAGCTGCAAACATGATTCATTCATATTGTGTGGTACAATCTGAGATTGTCCATATTGTACCAAACACAATTGTGTCATATTTTACATTATCATTCAGGTTTAGGTATATTCAGTCTATTAGGTCAAATTGTAGAATGTTTGAATAGCTTCTGGCGCCACTCAGTTGCCTTTATGTAGTCAGAGTTACAAACCCAATAACCCCCTTCTCTGTTTCATAGTGTACTCATCCGCCATCCCCCAGGCAACCAGTATCTCAATCTCACGTTTCAATTATTTAGCAAATTTCAGCTCCGGCATCTGTCACTGTGCTAACGACTCAGTGTTTATGTGAGTGTGTGCGAGTCAGAATGTTTGTGTGGTGTGCTTGTGTGTGAGCCGGGCTCACCTCCAACAGCACCCATTGTATCTCAGTAGGCTTCAGTACACACAACTTAATCTTAATCAGCAGGTCACATCTAATGTACACATTGTTATTCAGTAGTATCTCGTGTTCACCAGGGATGCAGTGGTAAAAACTTGTTGTTTTTCGCATGGTCCCAATTTTAAGGGTAAATTCACTTTTCTTTAGCATAGCTTATTTTCAACTTCCCTCCAGTGTTATTGTTTCCAAACCATTTTTGGTTTTGTTACCTGGTCATTTAGCAATGTCCAGAAAAATCTGGCTAGCATTTTTGGAGAATGGAGCACTGCTAGTGGAAACAGATTGTATTTGTTAGCAGTGCGTTCAAACATATTAGGCTAGAACTTTAAACAAACAACAATGAATGCTTTAAAGAACATTTAGAAAGTCTTCATCATCGCTACATAGATACTGTACCTCACAAATCAGCTATAAGCCAAGTCATACTACAGGGTGACATAAGCAACAGGGTCGCCCCTATCCGGGATCCTTGGGATGTCCCAACTCTGATGTTACCCCATTGAAGTTGACATTTAAAAGTGTTGAGGTAAGGGTTAGGGTTAGGCTAGGGTTGTGGTTAAGGTAAAAGTAAGGGCTAAGTTTAGGGTTTAGCAGCTGTCTTCAGTTCAATGTCTGTTTAGCTACTTGAGATCTGCTTGTGTTCAATGAATCAATGAACATTCTCTGTCTCTCTCTCCATGCCAGGAGCATTTTCATATTCCCTACTACCTGGCCTCAGATAGTGTCTGTCTGTCTATCTCCTCGTGTGGCACTCATCCGGATGCCTACTCATTTGTTTAGACAGCCTGCACGTCTAATTTCTCCCCATGAAAGACAATGTTGACGCGATGCCAAGCCGCACACACTGGGGTGTCATTCAACTGACAGCCAATTAAGCTTGCTAATGCTAATCCAGTCGGGTTCACTCAACGTTTGTCGAACGTTTGTCCCTTTCCAGTCGGGTTGACTTAATGTTTCTCTAACGCTTCTCTCTCCCTTCTCTCGCAGATTGTCAGTGTCGGAAAACATGTCAAAGGCTACCATTACATCATGGCTAACTTGGTGAGGAAAAAAATCCTGGCATGTCTTGACTACACCATTCTCTCTCTCTCTCTCTCTCTCTCTCTCTCTCTCTCTCTCTCTCTCTCTCTCTCTCTCTCTCTCTCTCTCTCTCTCTCTCTCTCTCTCTCTCTCTCTCTCTCTCTCTCTCTCTCTCTCTCTCTCTCTCTCTCTCTCTCTCTCTCTCTCTCTCTCTCTCTCTCTCTCTCTCTCTCTCTCTCCCTCCCTCCCTCTCCCTCTCTACGTCTATGTATTTAGTATTCAGCCCTTTTCCACAGTGACAGTGTATTAATGATGTCCAGAACAGGACAGCTCAGTGTTTGTGTGTGTGTGCGCATCTACATGCGTACTTGCGTGCGTGTGTGTGAATGTGTGTGTGACAGTACTGGAGGCATCAGAGCACTGGGCTGGGAGAGATAACTGTTGGCACAATCCTTCTTACCAGCCCTCTGCTGCAGAAGCAGGGCGTCGACAGAATTCAGGCTCAGCCGGTCATCCCAGCTCTTAGAAAAGGCTAGGGGAAAGAACTGTCTGGTGTCCTTTTTGTCGCGGTATAACATAGTGTTCTGCCTCTCTTTCTCTCTCTCTTTGCCACTCTCTCTCTCCCCCTCTGCTTATTTCTCTCCCTCTTTCTATCTACCTTTTGCATGCCTCGCTCATTCTCCTTACTTCTCTCCATTAATGTCTTTCTCTCCCTGTCTCTCTCTCTCTCTCTTGATCTCTGCCCTCTGCCTACCTCCATCTGTCCCTAACCCCCCCCCCTCTCTCCCAGGGTTTTAAGGACATCAACCTCGAGCGCTTCATGCATGGCGGGGCCAACGTGTCGGGCTTCCAGCTAGTGGACTTCAGCAACCCCATGGTCATCAAGCTGATGCAGCGCTGGAACAAGCTGGATCAGAGGGAGTACCCGGGCTCCGACAGCCCCCCGAAGGTAACACCCTGACTGGGATTAAGTCCTCTCATCTCCTCTAATGTCATGCCTTTCCCCCCATTTGCTGAAGAGCGACAGCCCCCCGATGGTACACCATGCCTGGAGTAAGGTCTTCTCCCCTAAGGTTCTCTCCTGTATCTCTCCTCTAAGTCATGGGGGATAGAACAATTCTTCAGTAGATAACCTCTAGTTCTGGCTGACTGACTGGCTGGCTGACTGTGTGTAGGATTGCTTTAGACTCTGGTCAGTCTGGTCTGGTGCATGGGAAGGTGGCTTTAGGATTCTACAGGACCAACTGCAGAGGTGTGGGTTAGCCTGCTATCTCAGACTTAACACACACACACACACACACACACACACACACACACACACACACACACACACACACACACACACACACACACACACACACACACACACACACACACACACACACACACACACACACACACACACACACACACACACTTAGAATACCTTACAGTACCTGCTAACTGTGGTGCAGTCTCGTGGAGAGGTTCAGGCTATGGGATTGTGTCACAATCTCCTCTTTGTCTCACACCTGTGGACATTCTTAGTATTGGAATAGTGTAGCCCAATGCCTGAGGGAGCTCCACTCTTGCTAGGGGCCATGAGAACTGGTGCATTTTAGCTGTCCTGCTGCACTTGAATGCACTGGACCCATGCGCTAAAAATTCTACCCAGAAGATTCTGGACGTTGCTAATTAACCAGCTAAGGAACCTAAAATGGTTTGGATGAAACATCAAAAAGAAGTTGAAAATAAGCTAAAATGTTGAAAATATTATGAACTCTCCCTTTAAGGGGCTCTGTGACCAGCAGTCACCCACCACCCGTACACATCATGAGTCAAAATCTCTGAGGGCTGATCTGAGATGCATTTCCTAGGGATAGATGGGAGGGAGGGAGTGATGGATGGAGAGAGAGCGAGCGAGTGGGGGGAGGTAGGGGAGAGATGGTATGGAGGGAGGGAGGGGGCATCATCATCAGCACTGTTGTTGGTCCACCCTGGGGGCCATTGGCCCTAGCTGTGAGAATGTGACGGACTGACCAATTTAAGATATACTGCTGTGCCACGACACGCAGTGTGTGTGTATGCTTGTGTTTCTGCTCCAATATCCATGCAGATCACTCAAGATTGACTTCAAAATTGAACATCTGTCTATGTCCTGAGGACATCGGGAAATGCCTTCAAAACCAGCCACTAGGGGCAACAGTGCTATTTCCATGAAGTAGGCTTGGGTTTTGCGTTCTGGACAGGGGTGGTGAACGGGCGTAGTCCCATGACTCCGGATCTGAAGGTCTCGTGTTCTATCCCAGTGGTAGATACTCATTTTATTTTTTTATCCTATCCCTTAACTTAGCCATGCCAAAATGTAATGTTTTAACCCTATCCAAAACCTTAAACTTTGAAAATGTGACGTTTCAAGAAAACGTACTGTCTTGAGCAGGACGAATCAATCAAGGGTGTCAAAAACCCTTTGAAATTTGATGTTTGGAGCAACTTTGAAATGTTATCCTTGGAGAAACGTGGATAAACGTTAGAATCTAAAGTGAAATTGGTAAAACCATTCCAATGTTCTCCCTACCAAACAGCCCCTCTGGTGTACAGTAGCACCATCCATAGTTTTTTTATTTTGTAATTAGTGGAGCCCAACTGTGGTCTGGTCACAGTTGGTCACACTTCTGGTCACAGTCTAGATCAGGGATGTCAAACATACGGCCCGTGGAGAGTTTTGGTCAAACGTAGTGCACTATATAGTGAATAAACTATCCAAAATGGTTATTCAGCTGTTCCCATAGGAGAACCCTTTTTGGTTCCAGGTAGAACTCTTTTTGGTTTCCAGTTAGAACTCTTTTGGGAGCCATGTAGAAGCCATTGTTGAAAGGGTTCTACATGGAACCCATTATGGTTGTACCTGGAACCAAAAGGTTTCTAACTGGAACCAAAAAGGGTTCTTCAAATGGTTTTCCTATGGTGATGGCTGAATAACTCTTTTAGGTTCTAGATAGCACCTTCCCAGGTCCAAGAACAATGGCAGTATTTCATTATAACCACACTTTGGATGTGTTGTGATTTGTAGGTTGGTTATGACTTGTATTATGGAACTTGGCCTGCGGGTGATTTGAGTAAAAAATAAATAAATACAACAACAAGAAATTGTGAGTGGTGGGGGACGAACTCATACTTTAAAATAACTAAAACCAAATGGAAACTGTGTAGAAATTATAATGGACCTACATTCATATGTTTCTTGCCTGTGTACAGCCTACTGATAATCAATACAATTAAAACTAGACAGTCAAGGAGCATGGTAAATTCCAAAAACGATAGATAGAGGACAATTTTTATACATTTTGCTCACAAGGAAATATATAACATTTTCAGTGCGGCCCTCCGGACATCGCTGAAGACCGAATGCGACCCCGGGGCAAAATGAGTTTGACACCCCTGGTCAAAACAGCTACAACACCCTCCTCTCCCCATTCATAACTCCTTGGCAGGACTGTCCATCTTCTATTTAAGTGCCCAGACTCTTACCAATGCCAAGCATGTACCAGTTTGTGCCAACCTTCGTGCCCAGGGAGCGGGTGGCATCAGCGTTGGTTATCAAACTGTTTATTGCCCCCCTTGACCCTTGTTGGTGTAGGCAGCTTGTCCACTCCTGGCACAGGGTTGGTGGTCCACACACACACACACACACACACACACACACACACACACACACACACACACACACACACACACACACACACACACACACACACACACACCGTGGCCCCCACAGAGAGCTGAAATGAGCAAGGATGGAAGGAGAGCGGGGTTAATGAGAAGGATTTTCCCAGGCCAGAGTGAAGATTAAATGAACTCTCTAATAAGGATTTTCCCAGGCCAGAGTGAAGATTAAATTAACTCTCCAATAAGGATTTTCCCAGGCCAGAGTGAAGGTTACATTAACTCTCCAATAAGGATTTTCCCAGGCCAGAGTTGAACGTTAAATTAACTCTCCAATAAGGATTTTCCCAGGCCAGAGTTGAACGTTAAATTAACTCTCCAATAAGGATTTTCCCAGGCCAGAGTTGAACGTTAAATTAACGACCTGGCCAAGATAAAGCAAAGCAGTTCGACACATACAACAACACAGAGTTACACATGGAGTGTGTACAAACATACAGTCAATAATACAGTAGAAAAATAAGTCTATATACAATGTGAGCAAATAACACAATGTACCTTGCTGCATTACAGGCATTTTGAAAAGTATATTTTTAATGCCCAGTATACAGTAGCCTGGTTACTTTCTCTGTTCAGCTATTACATTTTACTTCTTGCCACTCCTGTCATTTCCCAAAGAGGAGTAGAATGTTAACTAAAATGTCTGGTACCCAGACTATGTATACTGTACACACACGCAGAAACTTTGTCTCTTTTCATAGTCACACGGGCGAGCACACACACCCCATCCCTCCATCACACACACCTGACGCTTCGCTCCTGTTCCCCAGTACACATCGGCTCTGACCTACGATGGCGTGATGGTGATGGCGGAGGCCTTCAGGAACCTGCGTAGGCAGAAAGTGGACATCTCTCGCAGGGGGAACGCTGGGGACTGTCTGGCCAACCCCGCCGCCCCATGGAACCAGGGCATCGACATGGAGCGCACCCTCAAACAGGTATCTACCACTGCACCTCAAAGACATTTCGGTTCATGAAATAACTACAAAAATGTCTGCCAACTCCACGGCAAACCGGGAACATTCCCAGAACATTAGCTAAGATTCCCATCAAGTTCTAGTTAGGGTTTTATATAACATTCTGACCATACTAAATAAATACAAAACAAGGGAAATAAGGTCAGGAACGTGACAGTTGCTCTCCACTTTCTGGAGGACCGAGTTTTGAAATCAGTGGAATGCACGGTGGAATTAGAGTATGATAGCTAAGGAGATGGAGAAAATTCTGCCGTTTGATTACAAATAGGCAGACGGAGTCAACAAGAGAACACACTGAAGGCTGTTGTATAAAACACCTGTCTCCGGATTACATCTTCAAACTAAGGCAACCATGACGTCTGTGACAAAGAGGGAGAAGCGTCCATCCATGTATACGGACGGGTAAGATAGTCTAGCTAGCTACATTTTCATATATTACACATTTCTAATTTTGTCAGAAAGTCATTTTAATTTCAAGTTAAAGCGTACTGTTAGTTAGCTAGCTAACGTTAGCTGCCTGGCTTGCTAGCTAACGTTACGTGTATGATCTGTGTAGTAATATAATTCGTATCTCAGAGCCATTTGCATTGCTAGCTATAGCCTAATGTTAGCTAGCTAGCTAACATTGAATGTGGTTGGTTAGCTACCTTCAGATTCATGAAGGGTAGTAATGATATGAGTTGGGATTATGGTTCATTGTTTAGCTAGCTAGCTACATGTCTAAACGAAAGACTCCACTATGCAAGTAACCATTTCAATAGAATGTTGATGATATCACTTCTACAACTGTTGATAGACGTATCTGGTAAATTCACTCTGGCTATCTACTCTGATTTCAAAGCACTCGTCTGAGTATGCCAGAGCGCAGAATAACTGACGAATTTACGAACGCTCAACAACCGTTGAATATGACCAGTGTCAGTAAACGTTGGCAAACGTTGGTTCAGTTTAATATGGCCAATCAGAACACAATTTCTGAGTTAATAAAATGTTCCTATCCTCTTCATATGCTTTGTACTTGTAATACTGTACTTTATTATTTTCTAGTTTTCTAGTAGGATAGTGCTTCCTTTAAATAACTTCTATTCATATGCTTCTTAAATTCAGTTTCAGAACCTTCAAAGTAAATAAGAAAACTATTTTACCCTTTCTCAATCAAAACACATACAAATGCGTGCAATACCTATTCTGAAAAATTATGATCCATAATAAATATACAAAAACTCATTTAGGTTCAATGCAATAATCTTTTATTGGTTTAAAGGTCCAGTGCAGCTGTTTTTATCTCAATATCAAATAATTTCTGGGTAACAATTAAGAAATTGGGCTCACGAGTGGTGCAGCGGTCTAAGGCACTGCATCTCAGTGCTAGAGGCGTCACTGTAGTGTCACGTTCGTCGTAAGGAGGCGACCAAGGCGCAACGTGATATGCATACATTCTTCTTTTAATGAAGAAAGAACACAAAACAAAGTAACAAAGTAACAAATGAACGTGAAGCTATATAAAACGAGTGCTGACAGGCAACTACACATAGACAAGAACGCACGAAACCAAAAGGGAAAATGGCAACCTAAATAGGATCCCCAATCAGAGACAATGATAAACAGCTGCCTCTGATTGGGAACCAATTCAAGCCACCATAGACCTACAATATGCCTAGACTTACAAACACCCCATGACATACAAAAACCCTAGACAATACAAAAACACGCATACCCACGCTCGTCACACCCTGACCTGACCAAAATAATACAGAAAACATAGATAACTAAGGTCAGGGCATGACATGCAGACCCTGGTTCGATTCCAGGCTGTATCACAACCGGCTGTGATTGGGAGTCCCATAAAGTGGTGCACAATTTGCCTAGTGTCGTCTGGGTTAGGGTTTGGCCTGGGTAGGCCGTCATTGTAAATAAGAATTTGTTCTTAACTGACATGCCTGGTTAAATAAAGGTAAAATACAAATAAAAGTACCTTACTGTGATTGTTTACAATTAAAATAGTTTAAAAAATGCACAATAGCAAAGAGCAAAATCACAAAAAAACAGTATTACAAGTACACAGCATATAAAGAGAAAGGGAACGTGTTAAATAACTCAGTGGTTGTGTGCCGTGTCCTGATTGACAGTATTAGACTGGGGGAAAAACACAAGGTCTCAGCTAGTCCCTGGTGGCGCAGAAGGTCAATGATCTGGTTGCAGATCCACAGGTTCAATCCCACATATTCTTGAACCATTTGTCTTTTGGAAAAATAATGTAAAATTGAGGCTCAGATACTCTATACTCAAAGAGAGTTTATTTCGTCCAGATTCATAAATCCAGTCAGAAATGAAGAATTTTGACCTAACTGTGTAAAATGTACTCTTCAACTTTTAATAAAACGCAACCAATATAATTCCTACTTTGGGACACTTGGCATGGTCCCCCCTGTCTTATTTTTCATGATCTGAAAAGTGATCCGAGATCAGAACTCATAGTCTTGTATACATTGTAAATATGGACCCAGAAGTATGCAGTATATGAAGAGGATGGGTGAAGTCATGGTGAATAACCCAGTTACCAGTATATCCCTATGTTAATTATTTCTAAGAAGGCTTAAAAGGCAGCGTGTTATTCCTGGCTGACCATACTGCCATGGCAGTATATGTAAGAGTGCTTACCTGGTGGCACAGAGCATAAAAAACCTGGATTGAGATGAAATGCTGTTCAAATGTCTTAAGAATTAAATAATATGCAGTTTGTCAACATATGTAATGTAAAAATATGTTTGTATGATTAAATGACCTGTGGATGAAATGGAAATGCCATGTGTGCCTATATCACCTTGTAGTGGGTCTACAATGCTATCCTCAAATGCGAATTCCAATCAAATCTGGAGAGAACCATAATGGGGATGTATTCCAATCTGCTTTCTTTTGCTTTAAGGAGCTAAATAAAAATGTGCATGCTGCCAATGTTGAGCTAATATTCGGTCAGACTTAAAAATAATATGTTCTAAAAGTTATTGAAATGTTCTGAGGACCTCCAAGAAAAATGTATATTGCGTCAACATTAATGGAATATTATGTTAAACCTAAAACAAATATTCTATGAATGTCATAAAAACGGACTTATTTGGAAATCGTGGAACATTACGCAACAATGTGGGAATGTTCTGTGCAACCTTCATGAGTATCACAAGAACATTCTTGCAACATTGAGGGAATGTCCAGTGCGGGTCGGCATGATAGTGTGAAAAGTGTATAAACATTGTATGAATGTCATCACAACTGAGCATATTTTGTGTTTTGGAAACCTATCTCTTGTAATGTATTCACACTTTTCCCACTACCTAAATGTTCTGGGAGCCATTAAAGAACTCATAATGGCTGTTCTGTAAAACAAATTGCAACATCAAATGAATGTTTTGTGCACCCTGATACAAACATTATCTGAATGGCAGCACAACTGGACAGTTGTGGTGTTTTGGGAACCTATCTCATCATATACCTACAATGTTCCCACAACCTAAAGAAACATTCTGGAAACCTTTAAAGAACAGATTAAATGTGTTCTGGGAACGTTCTTGCAACATCAGGTGAATGTTTTTTGCACCCTAAAGGAAACATTGTAGAATCATCTGCAGAAGTGGAAAGTTGTTGTGTTTTGGGAACATATATTTTGTGAATTCCACTCAAAATGTTCTCACCAGACTGTTCCATAACCTAATGAAACATTCTGGGAACATTTAAAGAACAGATTAAATGTGTTCTAGGAACATTCTTGCAACATCAGGTGAATGTTTTATACAAACATTCTATAATCATCAGCACGACTGGACAGTTGTTGTGTTATAAGAACATTTGCCCGAACGAATGTTCTGGGAACTTTCACAGAGCCAAATTTGGTTTGTTGCGTCAAGGATGTTACATCAAATTACATCACCAGTCAACACTACATACTATGTCATATGTAATCTATCTTATTAAAAGTAAAATAAAGGTATACTTCCACTCTGATGTAGTTGCAAAATTCTGGTCATTTCCAGGATTTCCAGAAATCATGGTCAGATGATTCCTGATTTCCTTCTTATTACCTCATGATTCTGGGAATCTTCCAACCAGGATTTCTGTTAATTTTGGTAAAGTTACCGGAGTTGAATACTCTGATACTGTTTGCAGGTCCGGTTGCAGGGATTAACAGGTAATGTCCAGTTTGACCACTATGGACGCAGGGTCAACTACACCATGGACGTGTTTGAGCTGAAGAACAACGGACCCAGACGGGTAAGAAGACTAGTGCTGTGACCGCCTCACCCACCTATGCTGCACCTCACTGGCTCACCCACCTATACTGCACCTCACTGGCTCACCCACCTATGCTGCACCTCACTGGCTCACCCACCTATACTGCACCTCACTGGCTCACCCACCTATGCTGCACTTCACTGGCTCACCCACCTATACTGCACCTCACTGCTCACCCACCTATACTGCACCTCACTGGCTCACCCACCTATACTGCACCTCACTGGCTCACCCACCTATGCTGCACTTCACTGGCTCACCCACCTATACTGCACCTCACTGGCTCACCCACCTATGCTGCACCTCACTGGCTCACCCACCTATGCTGCACCTCACTGGCTCACCCACCTATGCTGCACCTCACTGGCTCACCCACCTATACTGCACCTCACTGGCTCACCCACCTATACTGCACCTCACTGGCTCACCCACCTATGCTGCACCTCACTGGCTCACCCACCTATACTGCACCTCACTGGCTCACCCACCTATACTGCACCTCACTGGCTCACCCACCTATGCTGCACCTCACTGGCTCACCCACCTATGCTACACCTCACTGGCTCATCCACCTATACTGCACCTCACTGGCTCACCCACCTATGCTGCACCTCACTGGCTCACCCACCTATGCTGCACCTCACTGGCTCACCCACCTATGCTGCACCTCACTGCCCACACTATCATACCTTAACTCATTAATTTAAAAACATAACTATATGTTTGAATTTATATTCACTATATGTTTAATTGTTTTCTCAATTTCCATCACTGCCCATGCTTTCTAGCTATAACCATAATTGCTATACCATAATACCACTATACCATAATACCACTATACCATAATACAACTATACCATAATACCAATATACCATAATACCACTATACCATAATACCACTATACCATAATACCACTATACCATAATACCACTATACCATAATAACTGAATCGTATTAAAAACATAATATGCACGTTTGAGCAATGAATAACTGTATGTTTAATTTCTTTCTGTTTGAAATGATAGAAGAGAGCGAACATCATGTCATTATCTGTTTATCTGTTTAGCATTGTCTGTGTCTGTAGAATCTGTGTATTGTGTATCAGTGTTCTCTATATTCAAGTTGCTGCATGAATAGTATACTCAAGCTTCGACAATGTGTGTGCGCGCCTGCGCCTATGTGTGTATGTTTAGTGCTGTTTGTGTACTGTATGTGTGGGACTCCAGCCAACTACGGTAGGTGGACAGAAAGCAGTGGAGCGGTAGAGAGAGAAAGTGATAGAGGGAGGAGAAGAAGAGGGGAGGAGGGGAGGAGGAGTGTGTTCATCAATCAGCAGGCTGCTTGGGCCTGCCCGCTGGCTGGCTCCGCGCGCTAGGAGTCCTGTCAGGACAGGAGGGAGGGGGGCTGGGTACACACACGTGCGAACATACAGACACCTCCATACATGCACATGCGTGCACACACACACACGCTCACGCATGCACACACTCACACCTCTCCACCGCCCCCCAAAAGCTCGTCAATCATTCCTACACTCAGCAGGGAGAGAGAGGAGCAGTTCACGACCAGCCCGCCATCACTCCCTCCCCCCCACTCGTCTTCTTGATCCATGGCAGACACCACCAATTTATATGGCAGACATTTATACTGACTGCCTTAGCTTGACTCACCTATTATACGACTCATGTACTGTATACTAAACATTTCAACATTGTGTACTTTAATGTACTGTACATGACACATCCAAGCATACTGTACAATTTGTGTGGCTCTTATTCTTTGCTTGTATATGCACACATTATCTCAGATACTCTCACAGATCTTAACACCACATCATGAAACATAAATACTGGAAACTACACACCAGAAATGCACTGCACACACTGAACACACACACCCTCTACACACCCTCTACACACCCTCTACACACACTGTACACACACTGAACACACACACCCTCTACACACACTGAACACATACACCCTCTCCACACACCCAACACATACACCCTCTACACACTCACCCCTGTGTTTGACTGTGTCCTCTGTCTCCAGATGGGTTACTGGACGGATTCAGACAAGCTGGTTCTGATCCAGAATGAAGCCCTCCTTCCCAATGAAATCCTGGAGAACAGAACTGTTGTAGTCACCACTATCATGGTAAGACACACTACAACCCCACACACATGCGCATACGTGCACACGCACACAAAGAGACACACGCACACAAAAGAGACACAGACACACCCCCTCTAGCGCGCTCATGTCTTAATGTTCTCCCGGACAGGGCTTTACTCTACCTTCCTCTGCCTCAGGGCAGACGTTCAGTCACACAAAGAGACACAGACACACACACCCTCTAGCACGCTCATGTCTTAATGTTCTCCCGGACAGGGCTTTACTCTACCTTCCTCTGCCTCAGGGCAGACGTTCAGTCACACAAACACAAACACAATCCAAAACACTCACCAACATTGGCACTGCAGATGCTTTTGAGACGTTGTTACACTAGGTGTGATGGAGATGTCATTGTAAACATGTCACTGTAAGTGCAGTACCTACCATGACTAGTCTAGTCACCTTTATAAAATGCATGAGCTGTGCTCTGTATCCTTGCCAGAGACTGCTACACATGCATTTTGAGAATTGTTATTTAATGAGGCCAGAAAGTCAGATTCTATACTCAAACACACACACACACACACACACACACACACACACACACACACACACACACACACACACACACACACACACACACACACACACACACACACACACACACACACACAGAGACAGAAACTCTCTGGGCTGATGTCAGAAGGTTGTGTCCTCCTACGTAACACTCATTGTTTACTTAGTGGGCTACTTACTAGGGCTCAGGACCCAAATGATACCTTCCTGTTTGCTTGATAGTTGTTTGTTACATTCGGTTTCTCCTTCTTTTTGCACTGATACTGTAACACTCGGTTGCATGTAATGTGTAACTATGGGTACTAAATCAGGATTTTCACACTACTGAGCTGAACCGAGCCGAGCCAAACCAAGCTGTGCTGAGCTGGCCTGGTAATGCATTCATCCTAGTTGCTGGAACCGGGCTGACAATGTGAAAAGGAAATATCTGGGGCCAGCACAGTTCGTTCGGGTCGGCATGATAGTGTGAAAAGGGTGAAGATTTACTGTGTTTCTGAAAGTAAAGGTGGTTAGTTAGTTGGAGAGAACACGGTAAGGAAAGCAGAGTGAGTAGAAGAGGGATGGAAATGGGATTGGAGAGTCATACCTCAGCAGAATCCTCCTCTTTTCAGCCCCTGGTGAGGAACCCCATTTTAAGAAACTGAGAAAATGGACACAAGCTGAGCCCAAATGACACATCCCTTATTGGGAGACAGACGGACAGTGTTGGACACAGCCAGAGCCAAAATGAACCCCCTAAAGACACAGACTGATGCAACGGAGAGATGCGTTGTGAATTCTAATGCACACCTTATTAGGAAACTGACCCAAGGGAAGGATCTATCCAGAGCCAAAATGAACCCCTTCAAGAAGACCCAAAATGGACACAATCTGACCAAATGTTTAAGTAAATGAACAAGAATGTGGCGGGATAGGAGCCACAATGGACCCTTCTTCCTGCCTAAAGACACAAAAATGTTTGTTCTTCTAATCAAACATCACATTAACATGGTTGCGCTTAACTGTGTGTGTGTGTGTGTGGATGTCTGCGTGTGTGTGCGTGTGCTTGCGTGTACGTGCGTGCCCGTGCGTGTGTGTTAGTGTGTGTATGTCTGCACATGTGTGTGTTTGCGCGCAATTGGTCTCAACCAACTGTAGGATATAAATGTTCTTATTACAGGAATGTCCATGCCTGGCATATTGCAGGTGATTATGGGTAATACAGTATTTGAAATTGAAATGCAAAAATGTAGGAATAGATGTTGAGATTTTAACGAAATAACTTAAAAAAGACTGCTCTGAATCTGTCAGTTTCCATTCAATTTTTGTATATAACTGCTTTATAATACACCTTCAAAAGCACTGCCTAAGAAATCATTTTATAGAGCATGATAATATCAGTGTTTAACCATGCCGACTGTGTCGGATAGAGTCTCTAATGTGTGTTTGCGCTTGATAATGTACTCGATAATGTTTGTTTACTGTAATATACACTAATTAAGCTTTTACTTCAGTATTACATTCTGTGGTGACTACAATAAGACAAACAGTAACACAAACTGTTTTGGCAATGCATTGGAGAGAGAGAGAGAGAAAGCTGGCATGTTTTGTGTACATCAAACCAGAAGGGACGATAAACTCGGGAGTTGGCATTCACACGGCGGAGGGGGAGTTTTGTTTGTTGTCCATGCAATGCTTTTGTTTGTGGTTTTTCTGGCTTTCATCAGCTACCATATGGCCAAAGGAACGCTCCAATGAAAAGAGCCAGGCAGCTGTTCAGCTGTTTCTCATGTAAATATGCTATTCTTTCTGATGACAAGACTTCATTTGGGCTCCTGAGTGGCGCAGTGGTCTAAGGCACTGCATCTTAGTGCTAAAGGCGTCACTACAGACACCCTGGTTTGAATCCAGGCTGTATCACAACTGGCCGTGATTGGGAGTCTAAAAAGGCGGCGCACGATTGGCCCAGCGTCGTCCGGGTTTGGCCGTTATAGGCCGTCATTGTAAATAAGAATTTGTTCTTAATAACCTCTACCGACCCCCCCTCCCGGATCCGGGATCATCCTCATCAAAAAAGCTGACTAGCATAGCCTAGCCTAGCGCCACAGGGATATCATATAATATAATTTCATGAAATCACAAGTCCAATACAGCAAATGAAAGATAAACATCTTGTGAATCCAGCCAACATTTCCGATTTTTAAAATGTTTTACAGCGAAAACACAATATATATTTATATTAGCTCACCACAATAGCCAAACACACAACGCCATTTTTTCACCGCAAAGATAGCTTTCACAAAACCCACAAATAGAGATAAAATTAATCACTAACCTTTGAACAACTTCATCAGATGACAGTCTTATAACATCATGTTATACAATACATTTATGTTTTGTTCGAAAATGTGCATATTTATAGCTATAAATCCTGGTTTTACATTGGTGCCATGATCATAAATAGCACAAAAACAGCCAGAATAATTACAGAGAGCGTGAAATACATAAATACTCATCATAAAACATTTATGAAAAATACATGTTGTACAGCAAATGAAAGATAAACATCTTGTGAATCAAGCCAATATTTCCGATTTTTTAAGTGTTTTACAGCGAAAACACAACATATACTTATGTTAGCTCACCACAATATCCAAAAACACACCGCCATTTTTCCACCGCAAAGGTAGCTTTCACAAAACCCACAAATAGAGATAAAATTAATCACTAACCTTTGAACATCAGATGACAGTCTTATAACATCATGTTATACAATACATTCATGTTTTGTTCGAAAATGTGCATATTTATAGCTACAAATCCTGGTTTTACATTGTGAATATGGCGCCAAAATGCACCAAATTGTCCGGAGAAATTTTGGACAGTCACGTAATCTAACCAAAAAACTCATCATAAACTTTGCTAAAAAATACATGTTGTACAGCAAATGAAAGATACACTGGTTCTTTATGCAACCGCTGTGTTAGATTTTTTTTAAATAACTTTAGTACAAAGTACAGCATGCAATAATCTGAGACAGCGCCCAGCCATTCTCCGCCATGTTGGAGCCAACATATTCCACAAAAATACGAAATAACATCATAAATATTCTCTTACCTTTGATGATCTTCCATCAGAATGCAGTGCAAGGAGTCCTAGTTCCACAATAAATCATTGTTTTGTTTTAGAATGTCCATTTCTTCTGTCGAATTAGCAACTTTGGCTAGCATGGTGGCGCTCAAGTGTCCATCAATGTTTGGCGCATGGAATGAAAAATTCAAAAACTGATAATAAAAGTCGAATAAACTGGTCAAAGTCAGTTGAGAATCCATCTTTAGTATGTTTTTCTCGTATGTATCCAATAACGTCCAAGACGGAGCATTTCGTCGTGTCTACCTAACGCATTGCAGAAAACAATATGGTGCTCTCTGGTGCGCAGCAAAATACTGCCAATATGGCGGACCTGTCACTCCAAAAGCTCTCATTCGGTCTCACATCAAGCTAGACACCCCATTCAACATTCTACTGCCTGTTGACATCTAGTGGAAGGCGTATGAACTGCATACAGATCCATAAATAAAAGGCAATTGAATAGGCAAGGCCTTACACAGAGACCCATTTTCAGAATTTTCAGTTCCTGTTTGGAAGTTTGCTGCCAAATGAGTTCTGTTTTACTCACAGATATAATTCAAACAGTTTTAGAAACTTCAGAGTGTTTTCTATCCAATAGTAATAATAATATGCATATCGTATGATCTAGAACAGAGTACGAGTGTCACGCGGGACTAGGTGGGTGAAGGAATCAGACGCAGAGAGTTCCAATTGCGAAAAGTGCTCCTTTACTATAGCACACAAAAAATGAATAAGCCCAAACATACAGGGCGCAGCGAACAACTTGAATAACCCAAAACACAGGGTGCCAAGTAATTAGAAAAATAAATACACCTCTACCTAAAACACACACACGTAACATAAAGACAATCCCGCACAAAACAAGGGCGGGTCTACCTACTACATATAGGGAAGCTCATTAACCGAAAACAGAAACACAGGTGAAACTAATAAGACAAAACAAACAGACAAACGAAAAAGGGATCGGTGGCGGCTAGTAGGATGGTGACGACGACCGCCGAGCACCAACTTCGGCGGAAGCCAACTTCGGCGGAAGTCGTGACAGTACCCCCCTCCTGACGCGCGGCTCCCGCAGTGCGCCGCCACCGGCCTCGAGGACGACCCGGAGGGCGAGGCGCCGGGCGATCCGGGTGGAGGCGGTGGAAGTCTCTCAGTAGAGAAGGATCCAAAATGTCCCCCACCGGAACCCAGCATCTCTCCTCCGGACCGTACCCCTCCCAGTCCACAAGGGGACCCCTCAATATCCAGAGGGGGCGGAGGGACCTCAGGCACCTCACTTTCTTGCAGGGGACCAGCCACCACCGGCCTGAGGAGAGACACATGAAACGAGGGGTTAATACGGTAATACCTAGGAAGTTGTAACATATAACACACCTCGTTTATTCTCGTCAGGACTTTAAACGGCCCCACACACTGCGGCCCCAGCTTCCGACAGAGCAGGCGGAGGGGCAGGTTTCGGGTCGAGAGCCAGATCCTGTCCCCCGGTGTGAATATTCACACCGGGGGCCTCACTGCGGTGCTGGTCAGCGCTCCTCTTCTGCCGTTGTCCCGCTAACCTTAGCGATTCCTGGACGGCTTTCCAGGTGTCCTTGGAGCGCTGTACCCATTCCTCTACCGCAGGAGCCTCGGTCTGGCTCTGATGCCATGGGGCCAGGACCGGCTGGTAACCTAACACACACTCAAAAGGGGACATGTTCATTGAGGAGTGGCGGAGGGAGTTCTGAGCGAGCTCAGCCCAAGGAACATACCTCGCCCACTCACCAGGCCGGTCCCGGCAATATGACCGCAGAAACCTGCCCACATCCTGGTTTACGCGCTCCACCTGCCCATTACTCTCGGGGTGAAAACCCGAGGTCAAGCTGACCGAGACCCCCAGTCTCTCCATAAACGCCCTCCAAACTCTGGACGTGAATTGGGGGCCCCAATCAGAAACATTTGTCCTCAGGCACCCCATAATGCCGGAAGACATGGGTAAACAAGGCCTCCGCAGTCTGCAGGGCCGTAGGGAGACCGGGCAACGGGATGAGACGGCAAGACTTAGAAAACCGATCCACAATGACCAGGATCGTAGTACCTCCCTGGGATGGGGGAAGATCGGTAAGAAAATCCACCGATAAGTGTGTCCACGGCCGTTGTGGAACGGGGAGGGGCTGTAACTTCCCTCTAGGCAAGTGCCGAGGAGCCTTGTTCTGAGCGCACACCGAGCAGGAGGAGACATAAAATCTCACGTCCTTAGCCAACGTGGGCCACCAGTATCTCCCTCTAAGACTCCGCACTGTCCTCTCGATGCCAGGATGACCCGAGGAGGGGAGAGTATGAGCCCAACGGATTAGCTTATCCCGGACCCCCCCCCGGCACGTACTGAGCCCCCGCTGGACAGTTAGGGGGGGGCGGCTCTAACCGTGAGGCTCTCTCTATCTCCGCGTCCACCTCCCATACCACCGGTGCCACGAGACATGAAGGTGGAATGATGGGAGTTGGCTCAACGGACCGCTCCTCGGTATCATAGAGGCGGGACAGCGCGTCGGCTTTGATGTTTTGGGAGCCTGGTCGGTATGAGATGGTGAACTGAAACCGGGTGAAAAACATGGCCCATCTAGCCTGACGCGGATTTAGTCTCCTCGCTGCCCGGATGTACTCGAGATTACGATGGTCAGCCCAGATGAGAAAAGGGTGTTTCGCCCCCTCAAGCCAATGTCTCCACACCTTCAGAGCCTTGACAACAGCTAACAACTCCCGGTCCCCCACGTCATAGTTTCGCTCCGCCGGACCGAGCTTCCTTGAAAAGAAGGCACAAGGGCGGAGCTTGGGCGGTACGCCCGAGCGCTGGGACAGCACGGCCCCGACCCCCGCCTCGGACGCCTCCACCTCCACTATGAACGCTAAAGAGGGGTCCGGATGCGCCAACACGGGCGCATTGGTGAACAGCTCCTTCAGACGACTGAAAGCTCTGTCCGCCTCTGCTGACCAATGCAAGAGCACAGGTCCTCCCTTCAGCAGTGAGGTAATGGGAGCAGCCACCTCACCAAAACCCCGGATAAACCTCCGGTAGTAATTGGCAAACCCTAAAAACCGCTGCACCTCTTTCACCGTTGTCGGAGTCGGCCAATTACGCACGGCTGTAACGCAGTCATCCTCCATCACCACCCCGGAGGTGGAAATACGATAACCCAGGAAGGAAACGGCCTGTTTGAAGAACTCACATTTCTCCGCCTTGCAATACAGGTCTTGCTCCAGCAGTCGCCCAAGTACCTTACGCACCAGAGACACATGCGCTGCGCGTGTGGCAGAGTAGATCAAGATGTCATCGATGTACACTACCACTCCCTGCCCGAGCAGGTCTCGGAGAATCTCATCTACGGAGGATTGAAAGACAGCTGGAGCATCTTTCAACCCATATGGCATGACGCGGTACTCATAATGGCCAGATGGAGTACTAAATGCGGTTTTCCACTCATCTCCTCCCCGGATACGCACCAGATTATACGCACTCCTCAGGTCCAGTTTTGTGAAGAAGCGCGCCCCGTGAAATGATTCCACCGCCGTAGCGATGAGAGGTAGTGGGTAACTAAACCCCACTGTGATGGAATTTAGACCTCGATAATCAATGCACGGGCGTAAACCACCATCTTCCTTCTTCACAAAAAAGAAGCTCGAGGAGACAGGTGATGCAGAGGGCCGAATGTATCCCTGTCCCAGTGATTCAGTAACATATGTCTCCATAGCCACTGTCTCCTCCTGGGACAAAGGATACACGTGACTCCTAGGAAGTGCAGCGTTCTCCATGAGGTTTATCGCGCAGTCCCCTCGACGATGGGGTGGTAATTGGGTCGCCTTCTTTTTACTGAAGGCGATAGCCAAATCGGCATATTCAGAGGGAATGCGCACGGTGGAAACCTGGTCTGGACTCTCCACCGTAGTCGCACCAACGGCAACTCCTATACACCTGCCTGAACACTCCTCTGACCACCCCTTAAGAGCCCCCTGTCGCCAGGAAATCACCGGGTTGTGCTGAGCTAGCCAGGGAATTCCCAACACCACTGGAAACGCAGGTGAGTCGATAAGGAACAGACTAATCTGCTCCTTATGACTACCCTGCGTTACCATGTCCAGTGGTACCGTGGCCTCCCTGACCATTCCTGACCCTAATGGTCGGCTATCTAAGGAGTGCACGGGGAAAGGTAGGTCTAACGACACAAGGGGAATCCCAGCTTTAACGCGAGCCCCCGATCTATGAAATTCCCAGCTGCGCCTGAATCGACTAGCGCCTTATGCTGTAGAGAGGGAGAAAACCTCTTTCCCCGGGTTAACACCGAATATGACCGACAGGAAGCTCTGGGTAAGTCTGGTGCTGACTCACCTGGGGTGATCGAGTAGTGCTCCGCCTGCCCTCCCGACTCCCAGACGAGTTCCTCCAGCACCGGTCGGCCGTGTGCCCTCGCCGACCACAATTGGTGCAGGAGGACACTCCTCCTCCGGTCCCCCTCGACGCTGCCCCCCCTAACTCCATAGGGATAGGAGCAGGAGGGCTGGGAGGTGGAAACGACAGGACCTGTTCCGAACGTCCGCGGGCAGCCAGCAGGTTGTCGAGACGGATGGCCATGTCAATAAGTTCATCCAGCGTAAGGGTGGTGTCCCGACACGGTAGCTCCCTGCGGACGTCCTCCCTAAGGCTACATCGGAAATGGTCTATTAAGACCCTGTCGTTCCACCCTGCTCCTGCGGCCAAGGTCCTGAACTCCAGGGCAAAGTCCTGTGCGCTCCTCGTCTCCTGACGCAGGTGGAACAGCCGTCCACCCGCCGCACGACCCTCTGGTGGGTGGTCAAACACAGCTCGGAATCTGCAGGTGAACTCATGGTAATGATCCCTCGCCGAGTCTGGGCCATTCCACACTGCGTTGGCCCACTCGAGAGCTCGTCCAGTCAAACAGGAGACGAGGGCGCTCACGCTCTCCTCTTCGGAGGGAGTAGGACGAACGGTTGCCAGGTAAAGTTCCAGTTGGAGAAGGAAACCCTGACACCCAGCCGCCGTTCCATCATACTCCCGTGGGAGCGTCAGCCGAAGAGCCCGGAGCTGGATGCGGTAGCAGGAACAGGAGGTGCTGGAGTAGGGGGTGCTGGAGATGAGGTGGGAAGGCCACTCCTCTCCCATCGATCCATCCTCTCCATCATTTGGTCCATAGCTGAACCAATCCTGTGGAGAACACTGGTATGATGGAGGACCCTTTCCTCCATCGATGGGAGAGGAGATGCGGCTGCTCCTGCTGATTCCATAAGTGGGGCGGGATTCTGTCACGCGGGACTAGGTGGGTGAAGGAATCAGACGCAGAGAGTTCCAATTGCGAAAAGTGCTCCTTTACTATAGCACACAAAAAATGAATAAGCCCAAACATACAGGGCGCAGCGAACAACTTGAATAACCCAAAACACAGGGTGCCAAGTAATTAGAAAAATAAATACACTTCTACCTAAAACACACACACGTAACATAAAGACAATCCCGCACAAAACAAGGGCGGGTCTACCTACTACATATAGGGAAGCTCATTAACCGAAAACAGAAACACAGGTGAAACTAATAAGACAAAACAAACAGACAAACGAAAAAGGGATCGGTGGCGGCTAGTAGGAGGGTGACGACGACCGCCGAGCACCGCCCGAACAGGCAGGGGAGCCAACTTCGGCGGAAGTCGTGACAACGAGGCAGTTTAAATTTGGGCACGATTTTTTCCCAAAGTGAAAACAGCGCCCCCTATTAAGAAGAAGCCTAGTTAAATAAAATAATAATAATTGGACTGGTATAGCAATCATTAATCCACAGTGGTAGCTCTGAATATGGCTAATCTCTAGACTGATAGCAAACGCCTTTGTCTGTCGCTCACCTGATTCAATGGCTATATTATTCAAAGGGTTTCAGACAAAAAAGCTATTTTTTATTGGTGTTAGTCAGATAATGAATATACTTTATAACAATGGCACTGACTGAATATATTTCGGCAGAGCTTGGAACCGCACACCTTTCTAACCCTACAGTACTGAACGTACCATTATGGTCCCGAGGGTCATGTTTTAACCTTCTCAGAGTGTATGTGGGATAACGTTGCACAAAAACCCTACAAGGGACCTAAGGGGAACATTGCCTAATGTCTTTAGAACTGCTCCTGTTTGCTAGGGGTATGTCAGAATAAGAAAGGGGGGTCGCCTCCAGTACATATCCAATCAATACCCACTACTACAGCTAGCATACGTCTCCTGTTTCACCATGAGGAATGAGAGATGGCTTTAAGATTGTTCTCATTCATCAAATACCCATTTCCACCTCATATCAAGGACAAGGCAACTGAATGGTGTTTTACCCCAACAGCAGCAGCTGGGGGACTTACTGAGAGCACCTTAACGTTTTCAAATATATTTTTCCACTCATGCTTGAAATGTGCTCAATTTACTGAATGTCATGCAGCCAAGTGAAAAATAAAGGTTTGATTTGTGCCGTAAGTGGTTGGTGATGACACAGAGATGCGACACAGAGATGTTTTGAGAGAGACAGGGAGAGAGAGAGATGTAGGTTATAGTCAAGACCCATTATTTTGAAGTTTATTATTGTACATACTCCTCACCTATCAGACAGACTGTGTATCTGTCAATTCGATTGTCAACTCCAACTCACACACATACACTTACTGGACTCTCTTCCTTCTACTTATGTGTGTGTACGTGTGTGTGTGTGTGTGTGTGTGTGTGTGTGTGTGTGTGTGTGTGTGTGTGTGTGTGTGTGTGTGTGTGTGTGTGTGTGTGTGTGTGTGTGTGTGTGTGTGTGTGTGTGTGTGTGTGTGTGTGTGTGTGTGTGTGTGTAACGCTATGTCTAATAGGGTTCATTACCCACTGAGACAAGGGGTGTGGGAGATTATTGACCAGCCTGTCAGCCATGATCAACTTGGACGTGGAGAGTCTGGAAACATTTCAAATCTGCTGCTGACTTTCAGCATTCTTTAAGAGTTCTTTAAGCATTATCAACATTTTTTCAATGTCCTTTCTGTCTGTCTCTATCTCTGTCTGTCTCTCTCTGTCTTTCTGTCTGTCTCTATCTCTGTCTGTCTCTCTCTGTCTTTCTGTCTGTCTCTATCTCTGTCTGTCTCTCTCTGTCTTTCTGTCTGTCTCGATCTGTCTTTCTGTCTGTCTCTATCTCTGTCTGTCTCTCTATGTCTTTCTGTCTGTCTCGATCTGTCTTTCTGTCTGTCTCGATCTGTCTCTCTGTCTACTGTCTGTCTGTCTCTCTGTCTCTCTGTCTTTCTCTGTCTGTCTCGCTTTCTCTGTCTATCTGTTTGTCTCTCTGTCGTTCTGTCTGTCTCGATCTGTCTCGATCTGTCTGTCTGTCTGTCTGTCTGTCTGTCTGTCTGTCTGTCTGTCTGTCTGTCTGTCTGTCTGTCTGTCTCTGTCTCTCTCTGTCTGTCTGTCTCTCTCTGACTGTCTTTCTGACTGTCTTTATCTCTGTATTTCTCTCCCCCTCTCTTTCTGTCTTTCTATTTTGCTCTCTCTCTTTCTGTCTCAATTTCTCCCTTTCTCTGTCTCACTTTCTCTCTTTCTCTGTCTCACTTTCTCCCCCTCTCTGTCTTTCTCTCCCCTTCTGTCTCTGTCTTGCGCTCTCTCTCTCTCTCTCTGTCTCTGTATCTCTCTCTCCCTCTATATCTCTCTCTCTCTCTTGCTCTCTCTCTTTCATACTGTATCACAGTACCATTTTAAATAATAGCCAGTGTAACATTCAACGGCTGTTTTATCGTCCACATCTGTGATCAAGAAGTTGAAACATTGGTACATAATCTTTGAACAGGAACTCCATATTCATAGAAAAGCAATCTTGTTTGTCCATTTTGGAAGATCCACACAATATCATACTGTCAGCACTATTTGTTGCTAAATTGTGTAGGCCTATTTCTTGGTCATGTCTACAACATACAGTGGGGCAAAAAAGTATTTAGTCAGCCACCAATTGTGCAAGTTCTCCCACTTAAAAAGATGAGAGAGGCCTATAATTTTCATCATAGGTACACTTCAACTATGACAGACAAAATGAGAAAAAACAATCCAGAAAATCACATTGTAGGATTTTGAATGAATTTATTTGCAAATTATGGTGGAAAATAAGTATTTGGTCAATAACAAAAGTTTATCTCAATACTTTGTTATATACCCTTTGTTGGCAATGACAGAGGTCAAACGTTTTCTGTAAGTCTGGCCCATTCCTCCATGCAGATCTCTAGAGCAGTGATGTTTTGGGGCTGTTGCTGGGCAACACGGACTTTCAACTCCCTCCAAAGATTTTCTATGGGGTTGAGATCTGGAGACTGGCTAGGCCATTCCAGGACCTTGAAATGCTTCTTACGAAGCCACTCCTTCGTTGCCCGGGCGGTGTGTTTGGGATCATTGTCATGCTGAAAGACCCAGCCACGTTTCATCTTCAATGCCCTTGCTGATGGAAGGAGGTTTTCACTCAAAATCTCACGATACATGGCCCCATTCATTCTTTCCTTTACACGTGTCTTCCATTTCCTAATAATTGCTCCCACAGTTGATTTCTTCAAACCAAGCTGCTTACCTATTGCAGATTCAGTCTTCCCAGCCTGGTGCAGGTCTACAATTTTGTTTCTGGTGTCCTTTGACAGCTCTTTGGTCTTGGCCATAGTGGAGTTTGGAGTGTGACTGTTTGAGGTTGTGGACAGGTGTCTTTTATACTGATAACAAGTTCAAACAGGTGCCATTAATACAGGTAACGAGTGGAGGACAGAGGAGCCTCTTAAAGAAGAAGTTACAGGTCTGTGAGAGCCAGAAATCTTGCTTGTTTGTAGGTGACCAAATACTTATTTTCCACCATAATTTGCAAATAAATTCATTAAAAATGTGATTTTCTGGATTTTTTTTCCTCATTTTGTCTGTCATAGTTGAAGTGTACCTATGATGAAAATTACAGGCCTCTCTCATCTTTTTAAGTGGGAGAACTTGCACAATTGGTGGCTGACTAAATACTTTTTTGCCCCACTGTACATACTGTATGTGTTTGTGCACGCTTGTCTGCTGTCTATTTTTGAGTGAAAAATCCAACGGGCAAAACTGGTTGAAATGACATAATCATTATGTTCTAATGACGTCAATTCAACCAGTTTAAAACATGTATTCAAATAATATCATTATGACGTCACTTAAACAACATTTTGAAATTACAACGTCACTCATTCTGACCTGGTGTCAACCAGTTATGCTCACTGGGCAAGTGACTGTCTGTGAGCGGGGGACATGTTTGCCAGTTTGACCCTGTGGTCCCTGTGGTGTGTGTGTCACTTTGTAGGAGGGTCCCTATGTCATGTTGAAGAAGAACTCGGAGTTGTACGAGGGCAACGACCAGTATGAAGGCTACTGCGTGGACCTGGCCTCGGAGATCGCCAAACACATTGGCATAAAGTACAAGATCGCTATCGTGCCCGACGGAAAGTACGGCGCCCGGGACCCGGAGACCAAGATTTGGAATGGCATGGTTGGGGAGCTGGTGTACGGGGTAAGAGGGACAGGGGACTGAGGTGTGTGTGTGTGTGTGTGTGTGTGTGTGTGTGTGTGTGTGTGTGTGTGTGTGTGTGTGTGTGTGTGTGTGTGTGTGTGTGTGTGTGTGTGTGTGTGTGTGTGTGTGTGTGTGTGTGTGTGTGTGTGTGTGTGTGTGCGTGCACCTTGATTTTGTTGACCCACTTTTAAAGTTTATTTGATGCTGGGTTTCACTCACACTTTACATTAATATGTAAATCTGTTTAGTTAAAGGCAGCCAATGAACTGAAGACACATAATCAGTTGTTTTAAACACAAAACACAGATGGCTTGATACCTGTCAGTTAGTCAGTTACCTGAACTACTTCAAATAGCTAGATCTTGACCAAACTAAACCTTGGGATAAGGGATCTTTTGGTGCTTATTAGGGTGGGAAAATTCCAGAAATCGTGGTTGGATTCCCTCTGATTCCTGGATTCTCACAACCGGGATTTATAAATTATTTTTGTGGAAAGTTATTAGAATTGTGCAACCCTAGTGCTTATAGCTAAGAGATACAGGCTATTATAAGGGGATAGTGCTAGGGGCTAGAGCTGGGACCAGTGTAGTGTGTCAAGTGTGATAGAGGTGTAGGGGTTAAAGTGTGCTTTGTGTGTGATGTGTTAAATTTAAGAGGTGAGAGGGTTAAATGATGCCGGTGCTTAGCTACCTCCTGTCTGTTGCTAAGAGATAACAGGATTCATGTACAGGTGTAGGGGGTGTTTGTACAAGGGGTGAAAAATGAAGGTACTGTACTTTAAAAGTGTGTGTGTGTACGTGTGTGTGAAGGCTTAGAGAGATTGCAGGGCTCTTACAGTGCAGAGGGAAGCTGTGAGCTCAGAGCTTAGCCCGTCAGCACTTTCCTGTCTCTAAGACCTTGCCTGGTGACCATTCACCCTCTGACAGTCATTTTCAAAGCCTGTGTTACCGTGAAAGGTCTCCCCCCATTTCAGCCCTGTCATGTATTTTAATGGTTCCTCAATGCAAGCCAACCTGTCATCTTAATAATTAATGCTGAGGACGAGGGAATTTGTATCTCTGTTTTTTCTCTCTCTCCCTCCCTCCATGCAACGTGTCGGCTTGTTTTAATATATCAAACTTTGATTTATTTTTTTTGCGGATAAATCCCAAATTCCCCACTGCAGATGTCCAGGCAGGAAAGGTCGGAAGTGTTGCTAAATCACTAACAATAATCTGGTTTGTGGATTTGCCCGCAAAGAAGCAATACGTGTATTCTGTGTCAAATTTTTCCGTCTTGTGTTGTACGTATATTTCTCCAACGGCGTTATTTGATTCCCTTCTCCTTCAGATCCGCGGCCTTTCGAATTAAGCCGCTAGGATTAGAGCTACTGCCCGTCTTTTTCTATTCGAAACTGTATCATTGTAAGACGTGTTCAATCAGAAAAGGTGGCAAAATGAAATGACAAAATGCGGGATGGAGAGAAAATACTGGTGGTGGTTGTTGTTTGTGATTTGTATACTTAGTGATTGTGTCAGATAGGAGGATAGACAGATGTGTGAATGATAGACATGGTCGACTAAGAAGAGAGTTCTCGGGCCGTATCCATCAAGCGACTCAGTATAGTTTTTTTTTAAATCAGTTTTGCCTTTTAGATGATATTACATGGACAGGAGGGACCTGATCCTAGATCAGTGCTCCTGCTCTGAGATACTTGATACATACAGCCCCTGGCTTTTCTGGCTCTGACATACTGTAGCTGATCTTGTATGTACAGTACATGTATGTCCCTTTGGGAACAATTCATCTTTAGTACAATACATTTGGATAGGGGCTCGCCTCAGGCTCACACTCACTCACTGTAGTGTGTGAAGTTGACAGTGCTGAATAAGGTGGAAAGAGAACAAAAAACAGATGCTGTCTACTGTAGTCTACCTTTTTGTCCACTGTTTTGTCCACTGTTGTCTACCGTTTGTCTACAGTTTTATTAGGAGCTTAGATGACTCTCCAGTCGAAAGGCTAACCACTTCCGCTATTTCCCTTCCTTCTTTCCTTCTCTCCCCCCGCCCACACGCAGAAAGCGGAAATCGCTGTGGCCCCATTGACAATCACGCTGGTCCGTGAGGAGGTGATCGACTTCTCCAAGCCCTTCATGTCGCTGGGCATCTCCATCATGATCAAGAAGCCCCAGAAGTCCAAACCTGGGGTTTTCTCCTTCCTGGACCCGCTGGCCTACGAGATCTGGATGTGCATTGTGTTCGCCTACATCGGCGTAAGCGTGGTGCTCTTCCTGGTCAGCCGTTTCAGCCCGTACGAGTGGCACACCGAGGAGCCCGAAGAGGGTACCGACGGTCCGCCCAGCGACCAGCCCCCCAACGAGTTTGGCATCTTCAACTCCCTCTGGTTCTCCCTAGGTGCCTTCATGCAGCAGGGATGTGACATCTCCCCGAGGTGAGAGATAGATGCATTACTACTAAGACTGCATGATATACTACTGATATACTACAGTAAATGCATTCTACTACAGTACACACATACTACTAGAGTACACACATACTACTACAGCAATATATTCTGAAATATTATACCTTGGCCAGCTGAGAGATAAATATGTCACTACTACTACTCCATTACACACATAGTACTACATTACACACACAGTACGTCATTACACACATAGTACTAGACTATATCCAAACATCTCTTAGGTTAGAGATATATACACATACATTACACACATAATACTACATTACATCCAAATGTCCCCACAATGTCCCTTTCTTTATTGTGTTGAGTGTTAAAGGCTGGTTGCCATTGATAACAGCTGCCTTGGGATGCTATGGCTCATATAGTATACATGTTTCATTCACTGGCTAACTATGAGTCTCTTCACTGTCTGTTGCAGAACAACCATAGTTACTCCACTCTGTACAATTGAAATTTGCACCATAGTTTTTTTGTCTCCTTAGTATTCACACCAAAATTGTCGCTTTATGTCGCATAAGTGAAAATAGCTACAGTGGCAAGAAAATGTATGTGAACCGTTTGGAATTACCCGGACTTCTACATACATTGGTCATACAATTTGATCTGATCTTCATCTAAGTCAAAACAATAGACAAACACAGTCTGCTTAAACTAATAACACACAAACAATTATACACACAAACAATTGAACACACCGTGTATACATTAACAGTGCAGGGTGGGAAAAGTATGTGAACCCTTGGTTTTAATAACTGGTTGACCCTACTTTGACAGCAATAACCTCAACCAAACGTTTTCTGTAGTTGCGGAATCAGACCTGCACAACGGTCAGGAGGAATTTTGGACCATTCCTCTTTACAAAACTGTTTCAGTTCAGCAATATTCTTGGGATGCCTGGTGTGAATCGTTCTCTTGAGGTCATGCCACAGCATCTCAATCGGGTTGAGGTCAGGAATCTGACTAATCCACTCCAGAAGGCGTGTTTTCTTCTGTTGAAGCCATTCTGTTGTTGATTTACTTCTGTGTTTTGGGTCGTTTTCCTGTTGCATCACTCAACTTATTTTGAGCTTCAATTGGCGGACAGATAGCCTTACATTCTCCTGCAAAATGTCTTGTTTAACTTGGGAATTAATTTTAACATCAGTGATAGCAAGCTGTCCAGGCCCTGAGGCAACAAAGCAACCCCAAACCATGATGCTCCCTCCAACATACTTCACACTTGGGATGAGGTTTTGATGTTGGTGTGCTGTGCCTTTTTTTCTCCACACATAGTGTGTTCCTTCCTTCCAAACAACTCAACTTTAGTTTCATCTATCCACAGAATATTTTGGAACATCCAGGTGCTCTTTTGCGAACTTCAGTCGTGCAGCAATGTTTTTTTTTGCGCAGCAGTGGCTTCTTCCATGGTGTCCTCCCATAAACACCATTCTTGTTTAGTGTTTTACGTATCGTAGACTCGTCAACAGAGGTGTTAGCATGTTCCAGAGATTTCTCTTTAGCTGACACTCTTCTTAACCTCATTGAGCATTCTGCGCTGTGCTCTTGCAGTTATCTTTGCAGGACTGCCACTCCTACCACTCCTAGGGAGAGTAGCAACAGTGCTGAACTTTCTCCATTTATAGATAATTTGTCTTACCGTGGACTGATGAATATCAAGGCTTTTAGAGATACTTTTGTAACCCTTTCCAGCTTTATGCATGTGACGCACAAAAGCGTAGTGGGTGCGGAGTCAGGCGCAGGAGGCAGAAAGAACTGAGTAGTGTTTTAATAAGGCACAGGGAAAAGAATAGTGTGCGCCAAACACACATAGTCGCAACAAACACGAAACCCAAAACCAGGACCTAAATAGTCCAGAGGGAAATCCCAAAACGAAAACACGCTACCAATAACCTACCACACACAAACACAGTGGAAAAATTAAGCCCGCACAAAGAGCAGGCGGGCCGACTAGCTTAAATAGCCCAACTAAACGTAAACACGAAACAGTTGTAACTAATAAGACAAAACCAACAGAAAAGGGAAAAGGGATCGGTGGCAGCTAGTAGACCGGTGACGACGACCGCCGAGCACCGCCCGAACAGGAAGAGGAGCCACCTTTGGTAGGAGTCGTGACAATGCAAGTCAACAATTCTTAATCTTGGGTCTTCTGAGATCTCTTTTGTTCGAGGCATGGTTCACATCAGGCAATGCTTCTTGTGAATAGCAAACTCAAATTTTGTGAGTATTTTTTATAGGGCAGGGCAGCTCTAACCAACATCTCTAATCTCGTCTCAATGATTGTACTCTAGGTTAGCTGACTCCTGACTCCAATTAGCTTTTGGAGAAGTCATTAGCCTAGGGGTTCACATACTTTTTCCAACCTACACTGTGAATGTTTAAATTATGTATTCAATATACACAAGAAAAATACATTAATTTGTGTGTTATTAGTTTAAACAGACTGGGTTTGTCTGTTGTTGTGACTTAGATGAAGACCAGATCTAATTTTAGGACCAATTTATGCAGAAATCCAGATAATTCCAAAGGGTTCACATACTTTTTCTGGCCACTGTAAATAGCATTGGCCTGTAGTTTGTAATAAGAATGTCTCGTCTCGGCTTATAGTTTCTAGTTCAGCCACGTTCTAGCCCAGCTTTGGTGTGTACGTGTGTGTGTTTGTGTGTTTGTGCGTGCATTGTGATCTGTCTGTTTAGAAGGAAATTGGACTGCTGTCCCATTGTCTCTGATGTGTCTGGTGTGTGTTTCATACACTGTAGTTCTGTGTTCAACAGGCATGAGAGGTCAAAGGGTATATCATCCATTACTTACTATTACCGACCTCTCGTCCGATCATGAACCACCAAAAGATATTCAGTAACCAGTCAGTGCTGGGTGTCATTGCTTCCGGCTCAAGCTTCCTGTCTGTGACACACCTTTCTGCACACTCACAGAGCATCTGCCTGCTGTTCTGTAGTCGTGATGAAGATCTTTAGGATTTGTGTAGTTATATTCATAGCAATTTCATGACAGACCTGAGTCAAATTTCCTAGATAATATCCTGTGTCAAATACTTAAACGTATTTGAGGTGTGCTTGGTCTAGTTTGGAGTTTGCACTTTTGGGACTATATTTGCTCTGTGATACAGAGAAAACTAAATCAAGCACAGTTGAATATTTAAAAGGACTTGAGGTATGTATTTGACATACGTCAAATAGGTCCCAAGTCAGCTTTATGATCCTTAGAGTTATTTTAAAGGTAGACTCAGCGATATGAAGTTAGCATTACAATAGCAGTTATGGTGACTTCCGCAAAACACACAAAGACAGCTGAAAGCAAAAGGTTGATCTCCCCTGCATTATCTTTGGTTCATACTGCTGCTCGTGGTCACGTCATATCGCTGAGTTTAAGTTTAAGCTATTGTAGTCTTTAATGGTTGTATAGATATCTTCAGTTCCTCTAAGATTTAAGATTAAGAATGGAGTAAGATGGAGAGGAGGGACCAAACCCAGCCTGTATTTTTCAGCCCTCCTACACAGGACCAGAGCAGAGGCATACACAAGATGGAGAACACTAAGGTACATTAGACAAGAGCACCGTCGAAATGATAGCGCCCGTTACGTAGCATCCTATAACGTCCTATAGCACCTCTATCTTGAGGGAGCTATAGTGGGCCTATGATTTTGACTTAAGTCCACTTCATTTTAAGTCGTCCACTTAAGTTAACTTATTTCCCATGAGAAGGGATCCTCATCCACAACATACTGTATATAATTCTGGAAACGTTCCCAAGATTATCAGGTTTTCCAGAAATCCCAGTTTGGGATTCTCGCAATCAAGAGGGAATACGCAGGACAAGAAATAATCCAAATGGGAATCCTCCATCTGCGATTTCTGGAAAACCTGGGAATTCTGGGAATTTTTCTGGAATTTTATTACTGCTACAGTTTAGTTGTTTAGTCAGTGTTTACTATTGAAACTCTACATTTCGTCTACATGTTGTCCTTATGTCTCTCCACAGTGTGGTCAGACTACTGTGTCTGTCTGTCTGTCCCACACCTATCACAGATAAAGTTGCAGTAATCCCACGGGCCCTGTCCCAATCTGTCACCAAAAGTTCACTACGGAGGGGGTCGACTGAAGTTTACCCTGACAAGGGGACATGCAAATCCCCTCCACCGAGGGATTAGTGGACTTTGGGAGTGTGGAGAAAATGAGGGAATGCCAAGAGCACAGTTTTAGTGAAGGGTTTAGGACTATGGCACACCACGCATCTGTAGTGCTAAGGAAAGGAAGCCTGCGTACGTGCGAGGCATATACAGTGCCTTCAGAAAATATTCACACCACTTGACTTTTTCCATATTTTGTTGTGTTACAGCCTGCATTTCAAGTGGATTAAATGTATATTTTGTGTCACTGGCCAACACACAATGTCAAAGTGGATTTATGTTTTCAACATTTTTACAAATTAATTAAAAATGAAAATCTGAAATGTCTGGAGTCAATAAGTATTCAACCCCTTTGTTATGGCAAGCCTAAATAATTTCAGCAGTTAAAATGTGCTTAACAGACATTGCATATCCCTTTGAGCATGGTGAAGGGATTCTACCAAGCTAACACATGGAATTGTTTTTAGATGTTCATACAATGGATCATTTAGCTATTTGATTTTGAATTTTAGTACCCCTTTAGGTATAAAAATATATACAGTGGGGAGAACAAGTATTTGATACACTGCCGATTTTGCAGGTTTTCCTACTTACAAAGCATGTAGAGGTCTGTAATTTTTATCATAGGTACACTTCAACTGTGAGAGACTGAATCTAAAACAAAAATCCAGAAAATCACATTGTATGATTTTTAAGTAATTCATTTGCATTGGGAAACACCATGAGGCCAATGGTGACTTTAAAACAGATACAGAGTTTAATGGCTGTGATAGGAGAAAACTGAGGATATATCAACAGCATTATAGTTACTCCACAATAATAACCTAAATGACAGTGAAAAGAAGGAAACCTATACAGAATTTTTTTTCTCCAAAACATGCATCCTGTTTGCAATAAAGCACTAAAATAAAACTGCAAAAAATGTGGCAAAGAAATTAACTTTATGTGCTGAGTACAAAGATTTATGTTTAGGAAGAATCCAACACAACACATCACTGAGTACCACTCTTCATATTTTTGAAGCATGGTGGTGGCTGCATCATGTTATGCATATGCTTGTCATCGGCAAGGACTAGGGAGTTTGTTAGGATAAAAAAAAAACGTAATAGAGCTAAGCACAGGCAAAATCCTAGAGGAAAACCTGGTTCAGTCTGCTTTCCAACAAACACTGGGAAACAAATGTACCTTTCTGCAGGACAATAACCTAAAACACAAGGCCAAATATACACTGGAGGTACAGTTTTGACTTAAATCAGCTTGAAAGTCTATGGAAAAATTTGAAAATTGCTGTCTAGCAATGATCAACAAACAACTTGACAGTACTTGAAGAATTTTCAAAATGAATAATGTCCAAATATTGTACAATCCAGGTGTGCAAAGCTCTTAAAGACTTACCCAGAAAAACTCACAGCTGTAATCGCTGCAAAAGGTGATTCTAACATATTCAATTCAAGCTGACTCAGAGGTGTTAATACTTATGTAAATTATATATTTCGGTATTTCATTTTCAATACATTTGCACAAATTTATTACAACTTGTTTTCACTTTGTCATTATGGAGTATTGTGTGTAGATGGGTGAGACAAATTCAAACTGTAACACAACAAAATGTGGAATAAGTCAAGGGGTATGAATACTTTCTGATGCACTGTACAGGAAGCCAACTCACATTGATGACATACAAATGTAGGATTTTAATTTGATAACACTTTTGTTGCTGATCATTTTCTTGTACCGCAGGAAATCCAGATGAGCTTTGTGATGTGCATAAATCCACTGAACACCCACACCAACACACAGTTACAGTGCATTCGGAAGATATTCACAACTGACTTTTTCCACATTTTGTTTTACGTTACAGCCTTAGTCTAGAATATTTTTTTTCTCTCAATCTACACACAATACCCCATGATGACAAAGTAAAAACAGATTTCTTTGACATTTTTGCAAATGAATTAAAAATAAAAAACGGAAATATCACATTTGCATAAGTAATATTACATTTGCATAAGTACTTTGTTGAAGCACCTTTAGCAGTGATTACAGTCTCCAGTCTTGGGTATGACGCTACAATCTTGGCACACCTGTATTTGGGGAGTTTCTCCCATTCTTCTCTGCAGATCCTCTCAAGCGCTGTCAGGTTGGATGGGGAGCGTCGCTGCACAGCTATTTTCAGGTCTCTCCAGAGATGTTCGATCGGGTTCTCGTCCGGGTTCTGGCTGGGCCACTCAATGACATGTCCTGAAGCCACTCCTGTGTTGTCTTGGCTGTGTGCTTAGGGTCGTTGTCCTGTTGGAAGGTGAACCTTTGCCCCAGTTTGAGGTCCTGAGCGTTCTGGAGCAGGTTTTTCTATTTAATAATGATGGAGGCCACTGTGTTCTTGGGGACCTTCAATGCTGAGGACATTATTTGGTACCCTTCCCCAGATCAGCGCCTCAACACAATCCTGTCTCGGAGCTCTAAGGACAATTCCTTCTACCTCATGGGTTGGTTTTCGCTCTGACATGTACTGTCAACTGTGGGACCTTATATAGACAGGTGTGTGCCTTTCCAAATCATGTCCAATCAATTGAGTTTACCACAGGTGGACTACAATCTAGTTGTAGAAACATTTCAAGGATGATCAATGGAAACAGGATGCACCTGAGCTCAATGTCAAGTCTCACATCGAAGGGTTTGAATGTTTATGTAAATAAGATATTTCTGTTTCTATTTTTAATACATTTGCAAACATTTCTAAAAAATGTTTTTCGCTTTGTCATTGTAGGGTATAGATTGATGAGGAAAAATGTATTTAATCAATTTTAGAATAAGGCTGTAACGTAACAAAGTGTGGAAAAAGTAAAGGGGTCTGACTACTTTCCGAGTGTATTGCACTTTTCATGTTGCCTAATTTTGGCCAGCTAATAGCCTAACCACTGATCAAGCAACATGGACTAAATGATCAAATCCTCTTGCTGCAGGATTATTTTGCTGTGACAATATATGTCAAATTAAGATCCTACATATGTACACAGTCCAATGGGAGATGAAGACCCAGTGGTGAGATGATTGACAGGTCTAAAGGTTATCCGCTACTGATGTTCCATCCTTTACTTTAATGAAGGTTAATCCTGATCCTCAGATACCCACACTGAGAGAGAGAAAGAGAGAGAGAGAGGGAAAGACATACAAACACACGTTTCCCCAAGGCACCCCATAATAATTAATGCAGTAATTAATATCCCTGTGTGCTTGTCTCTGGCGGTAACACCAGATCTCCATGGCAACGGAAGGGAGAGAGGGGAGTGTGTGTGATTGAAGTGGTGACATGGGAGCACCCTAATTGAGAACAAATCCCAGTTTAGTGTAACAAATGGCAGCCTATTCCCTGTATAGTTCTGTATAGTGTATACTGTATAGTTCTGTATCGTTTTGTATAGTGTATAGTGAGTCATATGGTCCCTGGTCCAAAGTAGTGCCCTATATAGGGGATAGGATGCCATTTGCCACGCACAACACTGTTTTTGACTCAGGATACTAGACAGATACTACTACATCATTTAGACTATCATAATAATATTCTGACATCTGTTTGGATGCCATTAAATCACCCAAACATTCTGGCGTAGCTAGTATGTTGCCATGTCAACTTATAACTAGATATAACAAATTATGTAATTTTTATTTTGTTGGGGGGGGGGGGGTTGGGGGTTGCAAGTGTGGTACCTTCTGTAACAAATATGCTTGTAAGTTTTGGCAGCTTTTTTCGTCCCAAAAATGTTCAGCCAGGTACTTTAAGTCATTATATTTTACAACAACCTGACTCAACCTTGACCCGTGTTGGTTAACACGCTATCAGATCATCCCCAGAAAAATCCAACTCACAATTTAAACTGGGTGTGATTGGTCTAGTCTATGCTTACCCGTTGGCCTAATTGGATGGGGTGCAATTGGTTTGGCCGTTTTTTATATGCTGCCTTACTCTAGTCTGGTCTAATTGAGAAGGTGCGATAGGTTTGGCCTGTTTGGTCAGTGCTGATTGCTTCGGTCTGCCCCACCATTTATATGAATATCATTTTGGCTTGAGAGAGTGTGAGAGAGTGTGAATTTGTACAGGCTCATGTAGGGTCAAATAGATTTCCAGGTGTTTTCATTCTTCATCAGGGTAGCAATGGAGAGATGGAGGGAGGGAGGGAAGTAGGGAGAGGAGGAGAGAGGGAGAGGGGGATAGCATGAATAACTGAAGCACTATTGGCTCGCCTGGGGGCGTATCATGCTGGGAACGGACAACACCTCGTCATTTATTTAGGCTTTCCTCAAGGTCAACCTCATGTGGCTCTCCTCTCTTTCTCTCTTTTTCTCTCTCTCTCACTCTCTCTTTCTAGAGAGAGAGAGAGAATCTATATATATCTTCCCTCTCTCTCCTAATATACACTTTATACAGTATATCTCTGCTATTATGTAATATTGTACATCAGATGCTGTGATCCTGATTACCTGTCCACAAACACACAACTCATGCAGACATCAAATAATGAAAGTATGTGTATGGTGAGTCACACACACATCTCTCTGTGGCTAACACCGGAGACGTCCCATCATCTCATTCACTTGGCTGAGAGAGACGTTGCAGTGACAGTTTTGTAGGAATTCAAGTGTGTGTGTGTCTAATAGTGTGTGTGTGTCTAATAGTGTGTGTGTGTGTGTGTGTGTGTGTGTGTGTGTGTGTGTGTGTGTGTGTGTGTGTGTGTGTGTGTGTGTGTGTGTGTGTGTGTGTGTGTGTGTGTGTGTGTCTAATAGTGTGTGTGTTATGAAAGAGTAAGTTCGTATGGTCAGTGGGGGCCTGGGGCATTTTGACCCAAAACTAGAACCTCTATACCTCCATACAGTATGTGTGTTTCAGCAACAGGCTTGTGTGTGTGTGTGTGTGTGTGTGTGTGTGTGTGTGTGTGTGTGTGTGTGTGTGTGTGTGTGTGTGTGTGTGTGTGTGTGTGTGTGTGTGTGTGTGTGTGTGTGTGTGTGTGTGTGTGTGTGTGTGTGTGTGTGTGTGTGTGTTATGTGTTATGAAAGAGTAAGTTCGTATGGTCAGTGGGGGCCTGGGGCATTTTGACCCAAAACTAGAACCTCTATACCTCCATACAGTATGTGTGTTTCAGCAACAGGCTTGTGTGTGTGTGTGTGTGTGTGTACAGTATGTGTGGGTGTCACCACTTCAATACGTAGGCTGCGCTGGGTCTCTGGTGTAGCATGATGGACACGTCTGGGCTCCAGGCTCCACAGGCTCCACTGCTAATCGTTTGTCTGTGTGAGGCTGAACCAACCTGATTACAGTGAGGCAGGCCGCTCGGACTGGCCAAAGCAGCAGCAGCCAGCAGCAGCTAGTCTATCTCTGCTTCGCTGAGTGACTTAATACACTGGGATACATTGGACAAGTCCCCACTCGAGTCACCACTCCAAAGGCAGTCAGGGCTGCATCTGAAATGGTATCCAATTCCATAGTGCAATACTTTTGACCAGGGCCCGCAGACACTCACGCATGCATGTACACACACAATCGCACACACAATCACGTTCCCCATTGACGTTCTCAGTCCCGTCTCCCCCTGTAACACGGCTGTCTCGCTCCCGTCACCCATGTAACATGCTAAACCCAGGGTCAGACTGTACCATTACCCATCCCATAGGGGCAACCGTATGGCAGCGATGATCCCTCCCCAGATAACAACCCCCCCCCCCCCCCCTTCCCCCAAATGGCCATGGCCCATCAGGGTATGCCAATCTGTCAACATGGATGAAAGTCACTAGAGTCACCTCGGATCAACACAGACTGGAAAGAGGGAGCCCCCTGGCTAACTGTCTGTCCTTAGTCACAGCTGCTGGCCTCTCGATGCCAACGAGAGCAAACCCTACGAGAGGGAGGAAGAGGAGAGAGAGGGAGAGAAAAAGAAAGGGAGGATGAGAGACATAGAGAGAGAAAGAGAAAGAGAGAGAGAGAGGTAATCTGTACTCAAATCCAGAGTTAAAAGAGGGTATAGTAATCTATTCTACAGCATAGCCTTCTGTGTACATGCTTTTGTGTGTGTGTGTGTGTGTGTGTGTGTGTGTGTGTGTGTGTGTGTGTGTGTGTGTGTGTGTGTGTGTGTGTGTGTGTGTGTGTGTGTGTGTGTGTGTGTGTGTGTGTGTGTGTGTATGAGAGAGAGAGAGTGGAAGAGAGAGATTGTAACATGAGACATTGGGACATGTGTCATGTTCTAGGGACAAGACTAGAGGGGACACAGTTTGCGATAAGGGGAACGGGTAGGTGATGTGGAATATTTTCGGAAAGTCCCTTCTTACACCCTTTTCACATTACTGAGCAGAGCTGTACTGCACTGGCCTGGGTGCACATCTACCATAGTCACTGTATGCTGGAAAGAAAGGGCCATGAGAAAAGAAAAAAAATGAAATAACCATGCCAGTTCAGCAGAGTACGGTTTGGGTCAGTTCGGGTCTGCACGGTAATGTGAATCATGAAAAGGCTTGTTTCAGGTTGGCATCGACTTGTGAAATGGTGTGAAAATGCTGAGTTTGACAAAACAACAGGAACTGAAGGGGTTTTCATAAAGCTTCTCTCTATGTTTGGTTTGTACCGAGGGTGGAGAGAGAACATTGTTTGTTAACTCCAATGCACCATTATGTTTGACTCTCCTCACAACCTTCCCCCCGCTCGCTTGAGAGTCGGCTTATCTGTCTCCCTTGAGCCAACAAACAAGACAAAAACAGAGCTGAACGGAGGGAGCGCTGTGTGACGTCGTTGGTCGCTCTCCAAAGCACTGCCAGCTCTTTTCATCTCACCAATAAACATTGAAAGAAAGAAAGAAAGAAAGAAAGAGATCGACACAGAAGCGCATTGGGTTTTAATGAGCCACTTTACCTTCAGGTGGATCTGAATATGGGCTGGATGGTGTTGTGCAGTGTGAAGTCAGTGTGCTCTTAGAGCTCCCCCCTGAGGTAGGTTGGCAGAATAGCAGTCTGTTCCCAAGTTACCTATTGGCACATTGGATAAGTTATTATTGTTATTTATTTATTTTTTTGGGGGGGTGGATTTATTTGTTGAGAAAGGACAGTGAAGAGGAGACGGGAAAAGTAGGTGAGATTGCGAGTCAGAAGGGCAGTAGACTGGATTTGAACCCATTCCGACTTTCAGATGTATTCAGGCCACTCGACTTTTTCCACCGTTTGTTACGTTACAGCCTTATTCTAAAATCGATTAAATATTTTCTTCCCTCATAAATCTACACACAATACCCTATAATGAAAAAACCAAAGAGTTTTTAAAATTATTATTTGAAGAAATATCACATTGACATAAGCATTCAGACCCTTTACTCAGTACTTTGTTGAAGCACCTTTGGCAGCAATTACAGCCTTGAGTCTTCTAGGGTATGACGCTACAAGCTTGACACACCTGTATTTGGGGAGTTTCTCTGATTCTTCTCTGCAGATCCTTTCAAGCTCTGTCAGGTTGGATGGGGAGTGTGCTCTGGTGCAGGTACTTAGCTCCGTTCGTCTTTCCCTCAATCCATTCATCTTACCCTCAATCCTGACTAGTCTCCCATTCCTTGCAGCTGATAAACATCCCCACAGCTGGCCTTCTAGGCAGACCTGCAAAGAAAAAGACGTATCTCAGACTGGCCAATAAAAATAAAAGTTTAAGATGGGCAAAAGAACACAGACACTGGACAGAGGAACTCTGCCTAGAAGGCCAGCATCCCGGAGTTGCCTCTTCATTGTTGACGTTGAGACTGGTGTTTTGCGGGTACTTTTTAAGGAAGCTGCCAGTTGTGGGCTTGTGAGGCGTCTGTTTCTCAATCTAGACATTCTAATGTACTTGTCCTCTTGCTTAGTTGTGCACCGGGGCCTCCCACTCCTCTTTCTATTCTGGTTAGAGCCAGTTTGCGCTGTTCTGTGAAGGGAGTAGTACACAGCGTTGTATGAGATCTTCAGTTTCTTGGCAATTTCTCACATGGAATAGCCTTCATTTCTCAGAACAAGAATAGACTGATGAGTTTCAGAAGAAAGGTCTTTGTTTCTAGCCATTTTGAGCCTGTAATCAAACCCACAAATGCTGATGCTCCAGATACTCAACTAGTCTAAAGAAGGTCAGTTTTATTGCTTCTTTAATCAGACAACAGTTTTCAGCTGTGCTAACATAATTGCAAAATTGTTTTCTAATGATCAATTAGCCTTTTAAAATGATCAACTTGGATTAGCTAACACAATGTGCCATTGGAACACAGGAGTGATGATATTCCATTTCAAATCAGCTGTTTCCAGCTACAATAGTCATTTACAACATTAACAATGTCTACACTGTATTTCTGATCAATTTGATGTTATTTTAATGGACAAAAAAAGTGCTTTTCTTTCAAAAACAAGGAAAGGTCTAAGTGACCCCAACCTTTTGAATGGTAGTGCATATCTTTAATCAATTTTAGAATAAGGCTGTAACGTAACAACATGTGGAAAAAAGGAAGGGGTCTGAATACTTTCTGAATGCACTGTATATGTGTGTCAGGGTTAGCAGCTCTAACCGCTAGACCACCCATGTCACTGATAAGTTTGTCTGTAATTCACTCTCACTTCTTAATACAGTTTGTGGATTTGTGTTGATTCATAATAATTAGTGTTATTGATGGACTCTTCTAATTAGTGTTATTGATGGACTCTTCTATCTATCACACCCCCTACTCTCCTCTTCTCTTTTCCTCGCCATGCTCACTCTTTTCTTACTCCTCCTCCTTCTCATTCTCACCTCCACACTTCCCTTATTCCTCTCCTTCCTCTCCTCCTTCCTTCCCCTGTCCTCTCCCTCCTCCCCTCTCCTTCTTCCTCTTCCTCTCTCTCTCCCCCAGGTCTCTGTCGGGGCGTATTGTGGGTGGTGTGTGGTGGTTCTTCACACTCATCATCATCTCCTCCTACACGGCCAACCTGGCTGCCTTCCTCACAGTAGAGAGGATGGTGTCGCCTATAGAGAGTGCTGAGGACCTGGCTAAACAGACAGACATCGCCTACGGTACCCTAGACTCCGGCTCCACTAAAGAGTTCTTCAGGGTGAGTATAGTACTGGACTAGACACCAACTGTGTCTGTTTTAACATATTATAGCCTTGTCCTACAGATGTAAGATCTTAATTTGAGCCAGTTACCTACAGCAACAGGAAATGTGAATTATTATGTGGATTATAATTAATGGACATTTAAAAAAAGGGAAAATCAAAGTGGAAATTAAAAACTTCAGAAGCCTTTTTAAACCTCAAGTACACTACAAGTTTTACATTTCCAGTTCTCCTGGAACAGGGTGATCAAATTAAGATCCTACATCTGTATTTCATAGGCTTTTTGTGTATGTAGGAATATGAAGTTATAGGGTGAGTAGTATTGAACAGATCAGCTCACACACACACACACACACGACACCATGTGTTGTACACAATACTGATCAGTTCACTCAAGCATACTCATTCACTGGGGGAGGAGTGTGTGTTTTTACAGTAACTGTTTCCAGTCAATATGCACTCCACCAGTAAATCTCTACAGTACACTAACTAACCCCCCATGTCCTCCTCTCTATTTGGCTATGCTCGCTCTATGCTCTCTCTCCACCCTCCTCCACCTCTACTCTTCCTCCACCCCTCCTCCGATCTGACCCAAACCAACCACAGAGGTCAAAGATCGCGGTCTACGAGAAGATGTGGGGCTACATGAAGTCAGCCGAACCGACTGTGTTTACCAAGAACACACAGGAGGGGGTTGTACGTGTGCGGAAGAGCAAAGGGAAGTACGCTTTCCTATTGGAGTCAACCATGAACGAGTACACGGAACAGCGGAAACCCTGCGACACCATGAAGGTCGGCGGCAACCTGGACTCCAAAGGATACGGAGTGGCCACCCCCAAGGGTTCACTGTTAAGGTGGGTGGAGTAGTATAACAATATGTCCAAGCTGTGCGTGTTGTTATGTTATTCCACCTTCCCTGGCGTGCTGCCTGAACATGTATAATAACGCTCATGTAACGCTCATGTAACACTTATTTGGGTTGGATTTTTTTTTTCATGCATAGTGATCATGAAGGTTAAGGTAGTGGCTTTTACATTTGTGTTTCGTGTGCATGCGGTCATGGCAACAGTTGTTTTTGTTGCAGCTCTACTTCTTCGTTGTCAGGTGATGTTTGTGCTGCTTTGTGTTGGTGTGCCAGTGGGAGTTGAAACAGTATGTTGAAAGGCCCTAGATAAGTCCAAATATTACTCTAATATATTACTATGACCAATGTTGCAAAAGTCTGGCAACTTTCTCCAAATTCCTGGATTTCCTGCTTATTCCCTTCTGAATTCGGGAATATCCCGAACTGGGATTTCTGGAAAACCTGGAGAATTTTGGGAAGGTTAATGGAATGTTGCGACCATAACTGCACTAATTAGGGAAAAGAGTGCTATTTGGGATGTAGACATAGTGAATGTCATATGAGAAGGTGGGATATACAGTTGAAGTCAGAAGTTTACATACACCTTAGCCAAATACATTTAAACTCAGTTTTTCACAATTCCTGACATTTAATCCCAGTAAAAATGTCCTGTTTTAGGTCAGTTAGGATCACCACTTTATTTTAAGAACGTGAAATGTCAGCATAATAGAAGAGAGAATGATTTATTTCAGCTTTTATTTCTTTCATCACATTCCCAGTGGGTCAAATGTTTACATACACTCAATTAGTATTTGGTAGCATTCCCTTTAAATTGTTTAACTTGGGTCAAATATTTCGGGTAGCCTTCCACAAGCTTCCCACAGTAAGTTGGGTGAATTTTGGCCCATTCCTCCTGACAGAGCTGGTGTAACTGAGTCAGGTTTGTAGGCCTCCTTGCTCGCACACGCGTTTTCAGTTCTGCCCACAAATTTTCTATGGGATTGAGGTCAGGGCTTTGTGATGGCCACTCCAATACCTTGACTTTGTTGTCCTTAAGCCATTTTGCCACAACTTGGAAGTATGCTTGGGTCATTGTCCATTTGGAAGATCCATTTGCGACCAAGCTTTAACTTCCTGACTGATGTCTTGAGATGTTGCTTCAATATATCCACATCATTTTCCTGCCTCATGATGCCATCTATTTTGTGAAGTGCACCAGGCCCTCCTGCAGCAAAGCACCCCAACAACATGATGCTGCCACCCCCGTGCTTCACGGTTGGGATGGTGTTCTTCGGGCTTGCAAGCTTCCCCCTTTTTCCTCCAAACATAACAATGGTCATTATGGCCAAACAGCTCTATTTTTGTTTCATCAGAACAGAGGACATTTCTCCAAAAAGTACAATCTCTGTCCCCATGTGCAGATGCAAACCGTAGTCTGCCTTTTTTATGGCGGTTTTGGAGCAGTGGCTTCTTCCTTGCTGAGCGGCCTTTCAGGTTATGTCGATATAGAACTTGTTTTACTGTGGATATAGATACTTTTGTACCTGTTTCCTCCAGCATCTTCACAAGGTCTTTTGCTGTTGTTCTGGGATTGATTTGCACTTTTCGCACCAAAGTACGTTCATCTCTAGGAGACAGAACGCGTCTCCTTCCTGAGCGGTATGACGGCTGCGTGGTCCCATGGTGTTTATACTTGCATACTATTGTTTGTACAGATTAACGTGGTACCTTCAGGCGTTTGGAAATTGCTCCCAAGGATGAACCAGACTTGTGGAGGTCTACAATTTATTTTCTGAGGTTTTGGCTGATTTCTTTTGATTTTCCCATAATGTCAAGCAAAGAGGCACTGAGTTTGAAGGTAGGCCTTGAAATACATCCACAGGTACACCTCCAATTGACTCAAATGATGTCAATTAGCCTATCAGAAATTTCTAAAGCCATGACGACATTTTCTGGAATTTTCCAAGCTGTTAAAGGCACAGTCAACTTAGTGTATGTAAACTTTGACCCACTGGATTTGTGATACAGTGAATTATATGTGAATTAATCTGTCTGTAAACAATTGTTGGAAAATTACTTGTGTCATGCACAAAGTAGATGTCCTAACCGACTTGCCAAAACTATAGTTTGTTAACAAGAAATTTGTGGAGAAGTTAAAAAGCGAGTTTTAATGACTCCAACCTAAGTGTATGTAAACTTCCGACTTCAACTGTAAGTCATGTGAATGTCATATGAGATAGTGGGATATAATTTATGTGAATGCGAGCCATGTCAATGATCAGTCCTGTCTGACTTGGCTAGACTAGAGCTGCTTTATACACAGTGGAATTTACAGACTTCCCTAAAAAAACTAAAACATCCCAGTCACCACAGGGAGTTAGTTTCACTTCGCCAAACTCTAGTGTGTGTGTGTGTGTTCCTGTGTGTACTGGGCACAATTTCATGAATCCATTGCCGAAGGACTGATAAAAGTTAACTTGCATTTTCATAGTTTTTGTAGAATGAGTGAGATAATGTTATTTTTGGGAGGGAAAAGACACTGCAAATGATAAGAGCAAACAAGCACCCCTTAGCAAGTTATCTCAGCCTATACTATAATGCTCAGACTATCTATTAGTGAATACTACTTCTGGTTTACCATATATCCCTTAATAAATAGAAAATGGAACAAATAGCCATGATCACATGTAAACTATAGAGAGGACTACCTCAGTGCAGTATGTAAACTAACTATAGATCTATGTGGTTGACCACCTGACCCTAGATAGGACCTACAGAGCATTCTGTCTCTCTCAATCAATCAATCAATGATGTTTATTTTATAAAGCCCTTTTAACATCAGCAGTTGCTACGAAGTGCTTATAAACACACTAGCAACGGTCGTCAAAGTTGGTAAAATGTCAAAAACACAGTTCTGATAAATGTAACAGTTGCATAATGGAGTAGGATACTCCATACTTGTTGACTGAACTACAGCACTGGCAAGTGTTTGAGCGGTCATAACAGACGTTTGCGCAATTGTACAATCAACAGGAACATGTGTTTTGCACAAGCAAGAGTTGGAATGTGCATTGCTTTTCTTTTTAAATAATTTGATCCAGCAACAATTAAGTGAATTAACACCCCACAAAAACAAGAAAATAATTGCTGGAAAGTGGGGAATCCTGAGGTGGGCTGGACATGCGCATTGCTAGACACACAGACGCATGCACGCACACACACTATTTCCACAATCCAACACCAATCCTTACCTGTCTGTAAATTCCACTGACTGTGCTTCTCTAGAATGGAACAACATGAGTTTGCAATGCAAACAACAACTGGTGCAGGGTTTACCCACTGTTTTCTGCAAGAGGAGGCACTGGCAGATCATGGTAGTTCCCGATGGAGTCCATTTTTTTTCAGCATTATTATCGGTTGCTTTCCCCTGCTCAGATGTGGCATGCATCAACCAATGGTTGCGTGCCACATCCTCGACTGTGTCATCAACTGACAAATTGCTATAACATATGATGTGGTTAGCTGATACGTAAAATACCTATCCAGGCATTGTAAGATCTGGCATGCGTCAGTAACGCATGGGCAGAGGAACGTGCCCATCATCTTCTGTCAGTCACTTCTCCTGGTCACCATGGAAACCCACCAATCAGCATGCAAAGCAGCTATAATGTCAGACAAGGCTGCAATTTCCCACGGCATTAACCTTAAAGTGGCTCTAAAAGGGTTAGATGTTTAATTATATTTTTCTTCTTCTCTTCTCATCAGCTTTTACTGAAATAGTTATTTTACTAATGTTGCTATCAGTTACATTTCTGTCTCTCTCATTTATGGTGTGTACTTGATATTACTGCAAAGTAGAGCTGAAAGGCACTGAATGCACGTGGACAAATCTCTCTTGATGCAAGTTTTACTTCTCTGAATCAAAATATACAGTATATATAACATGCCGTTACTACACAATCCTTTCCCTATGGGCCCTGGTCAATATATGCACCATTTTGGACACACAATATGTGTAATGGAGTCTAACTATCAATCAGGTTGTGTGAAGAAAGACAAAATACATTCTGGTCAGGGGCCACATGGATAAAACCAAGGGAAAAATGTACATACTGTAATTTAGTTTCCTTGGCTCAAACTGAAGTGAACCAAGTCCCAACTTGAGGATTGTCCGTTCTGTGTATAAGGGTCCAATCTGTGGGGCAAATACAAATTTCCACTCAAGTCAAAATATAACTTCTCCCATTGACATCACTGCATGACTAAGTGAAAATGTATGACTTAAGTGGAAGTTAGGCTTTGCCCCCTGTGTATGGAGGGAGGGTTTATTGTTACAGATAGAACATTAACACACCCCTATTTCCACCCTTGTGCCCCCTTTACAATCCCACCCTTCCCCCTCCTATCCCCAATTGGATGCTATTGACTCACCTTCACTCACCCAAATATGTTTTATCATTTTCAAGAAGCGCAGTTAACCTGGCAGTGTTAAAACTGAATGAACAAGGCCTGTTGGACAAATTGAAAAACAAGTGGTGGTACGACAAGGGAGAGTGTGGCAGCGGCGGAGGTGGCGAGAAGGTTAGCCACCCGTGTGTCAGCCCCATGCCGATTGGGTAAAACTGTTGCTGTGGTAACGGGGGCATCTGCCGGGGCGACACCCATCCTGTGACCCGCAGTGGCGTTGTGACGCACCACAGTGGCACATATTATAGAGTGGAAAGTGATTACTGTCAAACCACAAATATGCGCTATTGGTAGATGTTATTGTTCACCTATTCATAATCTAAAGCTTAAGTGAAACGTTTTTGAAGACACCTTGAAGTCACAGTCACCGCCCTATTGTGTACTCCCACTAAACACTACATTGTGCATGTCATACATGTATCTTATGCCAAAACAGGAAGTTGTCCTTTGATAACTTTCGTGCTCACTTGAAAAAGAGATGTACATCTCATTGTGACTTTCCTAGTTAATTAACGGATAAATGCATTTTAAATACATGTTTTTTTTGGTAATTGTTGACCTGGTACAAAATCCAGCCAATAGTTGAGGCTTCACAGTAATGGCCTTCGATTGGTTGTTGTGAGATAGGCCCCAGCAGTATGTGCCCGTTCCAGAAAGCGATGAAGCGGGGGCTCCATGTATATGTCTGTAGCGCTCAGCCCCTCAGGCGCCCCCTCCTCGACCACGAGCATAGAGACATGTAAACCAATGGGGCTCCTGTCTCCGTCACTTCCAGATGTTAAGTGCTCTGTATGGGCTCTTTCGGTTTCTGACTGAATAACATAAAATAACATGTCCTATGATGTTATTTATGTTATTTCCCCCTCCCCCCTGACCCTTCCCCGACCCCTCGACCTCACACGTGCGGTTTTGAAGAACGCCGGTAAACCTAGCCGTGTTGAAACTGAGTGAATCAGGCGTCTTAGACAAGCTGAAAAACAAATGGTGGTACGATAAGGGCGAGTGTGGACCCACGGCCTCAGGAAGTAAGGTCAGTCTCCTGCAAGTCCTGGGACCACACCTCCTCACTGACTGTTCTGATGTCCCACTGATGAACCCCACCCATCGCAGACAGACAGATAGAAAGACAGGTAGAAATGCAGACAAGTAGGCAGACAGGTAGGCAGGCAGATAGGGAGGCAGGCAGACAGGCAGGCTTGCTGACACACACACACACAAAAATAGGACAGAGAGACTTAAAGCGTAGCCTGAGGGATACAACACATCACACAATAAGGCATGCGCACAATTCAGTGGTAAGCAGCACATCAATGTACTGTACTCTACCATTCAAAATTTTGGGGTCACTTAGAAATGTCATTTTTGATCAGAAATACAGTGTAGACATTGTTAATGTTGTAAATTACTATTGTAGCTGGAAACGGCTGATTTCTTTATGGAATATCTACATAGGCGTACAGAGGCCCATTATCAGCAACCATTACTCCTGTGTTCCAATGGAATGTTGTGTTAGCTAATCCAAGTTTATAATTTTAAAAGGCTAATTGATCATTAGAAAACACTTTTGCAATTATGTTAGCACAGCTGAAAACTGTTGTCCTGATTGAAGAAGCAAAAAAAATGTCCTTCTTTAGACTAGTTGAGTGTCTGGAGCATCAGCATTTGTGGGTTCGATTACAGGCTCAAAATGGCCAGAAACAAGAACTTTCTTCTGAAACTCGTCAGTCTATTCTTGTTCTGAGAAATGAAGGCTGTTCCATGCGAGAAATTGCCAGGAAACTGAAGATCTCGTACAATGCTGTGTACTACTCCCTTCACAGAACAGCGCAAACTGGCTCTAACCAGAATAGAAAGAGGAGTGGGAGGCCCCAGTGCACAACTGAGCAAGAGGACAAGTACATTAGAGTGTCTAGTTTGAGAAACAGACGCCTCACAAGTCCTCAACTGGCAGATTCATTAAATAGTACCCGCAAAACACCAGTCTCAACATCAACAGTGAAGAGGCAACTCCAGGATGTTGGCCTTCTAGGCAGAGTTGCAAAGAAAAAGCCATATCTCAGACTGGCTAATAAAAAGAAAAGATTAAGATGGGCAAAAGAACACAGACACTGGACAGAGGAAGATTGGAAAAAAGAGTTATGGACAGACAAATCTAAGTTTGAGGTGTTCGGATCACAAAGAAGAACATTTGTGAGACCCAGAAAAAAATGAAAAGATGCTGTAGGAGTGCTTGACACCATCTGTCAAGCATGGTGGAGGTAATGTGATGGTCTGGAGGTGCTTTGGTGGTGGTAAAGTTGGAGATTTGTACAGGGTAAAAGGGATCTTGAAGAAGGAAGGCTATCACTCCATTTTGCAACGCCATACCCTGTGGACGGCGCCTAATTGGAGCCAATTTCCTCCTACAACAGGGCATTGACCCAAAGCACAGCTCCAAACTATGCAATAAATATTTAGGGAAGAACCAGTCAGCTGGTATTCTGTCTATAATGAAGTGGCCAGCACAGTCACCGGATCTCAACCCTATTGAGCTGTTGTGGGAGCGTATGGTACGTAAGAAGTGCCCATCAAGCCAATCCAACTTGTGGGAGGTGCTTCAGGAAGCATAGGGTGAAATCTCTTCAGGTTACCTCAACAAATTGACAACTAGAAGGTCTGCAAGGCTGTAATTGCTGCAAATTGAGGATTCTTTGACGAAGGAAAAGTTTGAAGGACACTTATTTCAATTAAAAATCATTATTTATAACCTTGTCAACATCTTGACTATATTTCCTATTCATTTTGCAACTCATTTCATGTATGTTTTCATGGAAAACAAGGACATTTCTAAGTGACCCCAAACTTTTTAACGGTAGTGTATGAAATGATGATACCTGCAGGATCACATTCATATGGTTGTCACCTGTATCTGTGCCACACTTAGTAGTGTATATTTAGTAGGGCACTTAGCAATGAATGTATTCAAGTTTTGCAGTTGTGATGTCCCAGCAGATTATTAGTATCATAGAATTAGAATGAGTAGAACAGGTTTGAAACCTATTATTTTTTTTATTATTTATATGCCAGTCATTCCAGCCAACTGTAGATTGGATATAGCAAGTATAGCAGTTGGCCACTACTCAAGCATGTAAAGAGAACTCCCACCTCAACAAAGCAGCATGTAAACGCCTTAGCGGCAAAACAAGTCCTTGTCAAGTGTACAGTATTTTCTTGTCAAGTATAATTAAAAGGTAGCTCTCCAGTTTTGTTGGAATGTGCTCACACACACTCCCATCAGCAGCAGATCAGATGCAGAACAAGACAAGGCAGTGTTTAGTGAAGTCTCTAACCTGAACAGATTCCTTTTGAAAAGAAACCATCCTACTTTAGGAGCAGGAAACGAACCTGCTCCAAAAGAGGAGATAAGAAATGTGAGAGAGCTGCTCTCGTGTGTCTTAAACCACAGCATCTAATTACAAAATGACAATAAGCAGAGATAACAGAGGGCTAGGGAGCTACTTGAGAGTTTAGACCGAGGAAAAAACTGCCTGTTGACAATTGTTGACAGCTAGCAAACTAGAATAATTGTTTTCCTATTTAATTGCTGTAAAAACATCATAGTCACGCTTTAGATTGATTTGAATGGTAATTTCATGATGATAACAGCTACAGCGCTAGCCACAGAGCTCATAGCTAGAGAAGGTGGACTGGAAAGTATGTGTGTGTGTGTGTGTGTTAGATTTGTTAACTTTGTATTTGTGTACTTGTGTTGTAATGTGTAATATAATTGCCTGGTATTTTATGTATGAGTATGTATGCGAGTCTGTGTTTTCATTTGTGTGTTCTCGGCACCCCACCACTGTCACGCCTCTGATTTCCTGTCTGCCCTGTGTCTCTCCTCCAACCCCCCAGGACAAATCGTCCCAGGCCCTGTCGTTGAGCAACGTGGCGGGGGTCTTCTATATCCTTGTGGGGGGCCTGGGTCTGGCCATGCTGGTGGCCCTCATCGAATTCTGCTACAAGTCCCGGAACGAGGCCAAGCGAATGAAGGTGGAGGCACCGATGTCTGAACACCACCACCACCACCTCCCCCACCACCTAACCCCTAGCAGCCCCCGCCCCAGCTGCTCCAGCCCCAGAACAAGCCCTCACCCCAGTCACAGTCCTGGCTATAGTCCTGGCCACACCCCCGGCCCCAGCCCTTCCCCAAGCACCCACAACTTAGCCACGTATAGTGAGGTTTTCGACGGGTATGGGAGCGATGATGGGAGCGATGGAGATATTATGATATAATGCCAGTATAGAAAAAGCCTCCTCCATCCCCCACCCACACCTCTAGGCCCCCCTCCTGTGGTACTGTAAGTTGAACCTCCCTTATTGGCCGCTAGCTAGCTTGCCATGCTGCTGATTGACTGTACAACCGGTGGCAATGCTTCCTTTACTTCCTCTGCCTTGTGATTCGCTCGTTTGTGGTCATGTGACGTACTCGTCTGTCTCTTGGCTTCCCGGCGGGGGCTTTAAGATGGCCGCCGTTTCTATTGTCTGTTTGGTTTGTTTGGCTGCAGACAATGTCTCATGCTGTTGACTGTGACTAGGGTTGCACACTTCTGGAAACTTTTCCAAAATTCCCACGTTTTAGAGAAATCCCGGTTGCAGGAATCCCTCCCTGCTTATTCCCCATTGATTCTGGGAATCTTCCAACCGGGATTTCTGGAAATCTAGGAATTTGGGATATTATTCTCATGTTTTCCAGAAATACCAGTTGGAGGATTTCCTGTTGGTGTATTCCCTCCTTACTTATTCACTCCGTGAATCCACCAACCTGGATTTCTGGGAATTTGGGGAAAGTTTCACAGATTTCCCAGGAATTCTCAGGTTTTCTCGAAATCCCCTCTCTGCTTATTTCCTTCTTATTCCAGGAATCCTCCAACCTTGATTGTTTGGGAAAGTTTCTGGAATTTCACAACCCTGACTATGACACGCACAGGCACCTGCTAACATCGCACATAGCCATAGTGCCCTGTCTAAACCAGGGGCATCAGTTGGGTATGGCAGTCGCACAAACATTTTAAGTAGGCAAAAAAAGTTGACAAAAATCTTTCCTATCCTGATTTAAAATGCAACTGCTGTTTAACGTAACATCAGACTGGCTTTAGGACCATGCGGAGCATCGCTCGGAGAGCAGCTGCCAACCTGCGCCCTTTTCTCTCACTTTTAGAAAGCAGAGGACAGAGACAGTGGCAGCTTGCCAGTCAGCTGTTTAGGCCGATTGCCGATTGCTTTGAATTTGATGATGGTATTTGAACTCGGACTTTTAAACCTTATTGTAATCTGATAGCCAGGGGTTAATTGAATTGGGAATTTGGAGGTGGGGAATCCTTCCTTTTTGGTGACATTCAAAACCAAAAGCGATTTTATTGTTATTAAAATATAGGCTGTGATAACTGTCGGCCTAATTTATATTTACGTTCATTTGCCAAGTAGACTAGTGCAATTTTGGTTTCATGTATTGGTATGAACATAAACACAACTGAACAACTTTCTTTTTAGAGCATTTCCCCAAAATACATGTCCTGTTTTTGGCTTCAAAGAAAAGAACAATTGTAGGCTATAACAAATGTTCTGTCATGCAGTGACAGAATTATAATTGATATAACTATTTTTACTTCTTGCTGTCGGCCTACTTCATCATAATCCTCTGCCTGCATCCCTATCTGTAGTCTTCCTGTCTCTGGTATAATGCATTTCCACCTCTCACTTTATCAGTCTTGCTTGTCCATCTTCCTCAATTCAATTCTTACAGATCAATCTTGCAGGCAAAACGTCATTAAATATTGTTCAGTTATTTAGCTATAGTGTGGATGTAGGGCTGTTTTTGAAATACAATAATCACCCAGACAGTGCAACTACTGCGTGGGCAACACAATAATATCAGAGACAAGCTGGCCCGGGGAAAGATATGCGAGCCACCCCTTCGTTGTTCCAATCAATATTCTCAGAGCCGCCTTGTTGATACAAAATGTTTCAATATTCTTGTTGATACAAAATGTTTCAATATTCTCAGAGCCGCCTTGTTGATACAAAATGTTTCAATATTCTCAGAGCCGCCTTGTTGATACAAAACGTTTCAATATTCTCAGAGCCGCCTTGTTCATTGAAATAATGTTTCAATAGTTTCAGGCCCACCTTGTTGATGTTGGTGAGATGTTGGTTTCAATTTACAATGAATCCTACCGTTTATAAAAATCTGCGTACAAGTTATGATTTTTGTATATATTGTAGGCTACCTAACTATGGCCTAAAAATGTCTAACTGCCCAAATGTCTAATTGCCCCCCCCCCCCCCCCCACACACACACACACGTTGCCATACCCTAGCTTTAGCTGAACCAACGCCACTTTTCTAAAACAGACAATATAAGAAGGGAGAACCACATGTTTTAATGAGAAAACAGCTCCAAGTACACGCTAAGTTAGATAAAGCAATATAACACCATACATTATTGGCGAGTTAAAGCCTAAAGTAAGTGGAAACTAACTGCCCCTCTAAGAGCTATATTGACTTGAGCGCCGATCTCTAAGATATTTCCCTCGGGTCCAACGATATTTGACTTGCAGATCTACAGTATGTGTCTGACGTGGTTATGTGTCTCCTGTTGGTGCTGTAGGCCCCCTCTCTCAGCCCTCTCTTCATTCCCTTTACTGTTGCTTGGTCAGCTGCCCTGTCATCCCTCGCCCACACATAAATCATCCAATGTCTAATAACCATAGTAGTCAATTGTAGTCTTGTATCAAATGTGCACATAAAGTGGCGTTAGAATGGCCATGATGGATGTCCTGTGATTCTGTGGTGTGACGTTAGATGTAGTTACTGTACTATATTCATCCCTGACATGATCCATCTTCATGATGCTTCCTGATCTTAGAATTGTTAGTGTAATTTTGTATGCCTAGATGAGCTGACATGTTTTTCTCTGTCCCTCTCTTCCCTTTTCTTGCTCACTCACTATTCCCTCTCTCTCTCTGTCCCCTTGCTTTCTCTCTTCCCCCCTCTTTCTTCCCCTCTCCCTCTATCTTTTCACCCCTCTCTTTTTCTTATATTTGTCTCTTCTCTTTCTCACTACCCCCATCTCCCCTCTCTCTGTCTCCATCCCCCCTTTCTCTTCCTGCCCCCCCCCCCCCTTCCCTACCCAGCTGACCTTCACGGAGGCCATGAGGAACAAGGCACGCCTGTCGATCACAGGCAGTGTGGGGGAGAATGGGCGCGTCCTGACGCCCGACTGTCCCAAAGCGGTCCACTCGGGCCCCTCACTCCGCCAGAGCTCCGGCCTGGCCTTGGTCTCCTCTGAGCTCCCGTGAAAACCAAAAACCTTCCAAGTGCCTTAAAAACGACCAACCCACAACCACCATATACCACAAAGACACAGGACAAACACCACCCAAATCGGACACCACCACCAGTGTGTGGGCAGACAGGGACTAACTAACATTGTGGAAGTTTTTTAAAATAGCAGAAATTGGGACTTTGCAATTTGAGTATGTAGTGAATCTGTGGCCATTTTGGATGGAGTTCTGTGGAAAAGTACAATCTGGATTTTTACTGTGTGGCCAAGTGAGGGCTATTTGTAATCGAGCTGCCATTTTCGGGTGCAGAGGTGGAGATTGCATCTGAGATGTTCCACTGAAGACCCTGTGCCAACTTATCATTGCAATCACTGGCGAAGGAAGAGCAGGAGGAATTGAGAGTGAAGTGAAAATGAAAAATAAAGGAAGACCAGAAAACTTGAAACATGTAACTGTGGATCAGTGGGTTGCTGACTGAATTGGCAAACTGAATCACAATCAAGATTGTTTTTCAAATGTGGACAATTGTTACCAGACGAGAGCAGTGTTCAAAAGACAACTGTCAGACAACAATCTCACTGAATATCAATAACTGACATGTGGGGGAGTGTCTCCCGTTGTCATCATGGAGATAAAAACTATAATTATTAATAAACTACAATAACTCTATTGATAATACATATAAGATAAATAAACTGTGAAGATTTAGTAAATATGTATATTCTGTGAAGACAAAGCTAAAGAAAACAGATGTTCTGTACATAGAGGAGACAGTATAACATGCTTGCTTTTTAAACAGATGTAAATAGCTGATTCAGTAGTGGACAGAGGGCAGTTCTCTTTTTGTAACCATCTTTAAATAAATAATTCATCGCAATAATGGATAAGACGACGTTGTTGAAAAAGGAGAGACATTGAGACAGCGTTTATTCCTTCAACGTTCAGTTCAGAGCGTCATGTTCCATGGGCATAGTATCAACTCTGCCCATCTAGATACCTGTTCTCTACATATTAATATATTCAGCGATGAATGTTAATTAGTCCCATCCTCATCCTCTAGCATCATCCCCATCATCTTGCCCCACCCCATCCTCTAGCCACACCCCATCATCTTGCCCCACCCCATCCTCTAGCCACACCCCACACTGTGCAGTCATAGACCAGAAGTGGCTGATAGACCGAATTTTATGTTTAGATGCTTTACTTGCGTTTCCACTAGAAAACAAACAATAATTTTTGTGTCTTTTGATCTATTTTTTTGTAACGATCAATTACATTTAAAATTACTGTCCGTCTCCTGATTTTTCAATGTTTTTTCAATGTTCGCGGCTGTTGAACGTCTTATCTGGGTAGATATTTTAGATTATTGTGTATGGAGAGTATAATGCTTTTTTTAATGTGAAATGAGAAACGCAATTTTTTCCTCATTGCTATATTATTTCACGAGTCAAAGCTTATATAAACAGTATTTATTGAGTAAAAAAGAAGAAGAAGAAGAATATTTGTGTTATTGAGCCATGGTCAAAGCTTTGGACCTCTTGGTCCCTAACACTGTGGATCCTCACTGTGGATCCTCAGTAGAAGAATCTATGGTCTACTTCCTCTCATTGAAGTTATTAGCGTGCAGTGGAGGTTTCAACACATGGCCAATGGAAGGGCAATCTTTAGGCCCGTGGGCAGCAATAGGACACTGACTTTTACTGTGTCATCCTTTTGTCTCTTTCATTTTCAACTTTTTTGCCCCAAAACCTGTTTCTGCTATTGTTGTTGTCGGACAAATATGTGCAATGTTATCAATGTTTTCAATTGCTGTCTCTGTCTTTTGCCCTTACACACATTCACATACACGTCCAAATACATGTACTCGTAGTAGTGGTTGTAGCTTGTATGGCTGCCTGGGTGAACCCCCACTTCAGCCACCCCTGCACTAACTGTAATTTTTATTCAGACATTTGGAACAACACAAATAAATAATCATAACATTTAAACATATATTCAAAATAAGACTCATAAATATAAAAAAGAAGTAACAAAGACAAATAGAAACAAATTTGTGTTGATTTGGCACTCGAGCATCAATAAATTACCCATCCCCCAATACTGTCAACCAAGAGTCAAGACTAAACCAATTCACCTTGGTGGTATGCAGACTGATTTTGTATTATTCTTAACGATTTCACACAAACCAGAAAAAAATGCAACAATATCTCTGTGGAACTATATGTTCACAGTATTATGAATGAATTGTGGTTTATTTGGTAGCATTTCATAGTGTGACTGATTTTACTAATTGCATTAGTACTGTACAAAGTTATAGGTGCGCTATTTGATAGATTTCCCCGCTCCCCCCACCTCGGACTTCCAGTGGGGAGATCTGAGGTCAACCTACCCCCGCCCCCCTCCCCATCTCGTACTTCTGAGTGGGAGACCTTCCCAGGCCGTAGCCTGCCTAGCTCACAAACTAGAACCAGAGCGCCCACTCCGACAAGGTTAATTGACCCACAGTCCCACACGGTGACATGATATCATTGACGTGACGTGCAAATGAGCGATAGAAAACCGATCACGCAAATGTCACCATTCCGATTTTTTTGGTGCGGGCGCCCCGTGCCGCCCCCGGCAAGATGCCACCCTGGGCGACTACCCTATACCTAAATCCACCACTGTGTACACAACACGTACAGAGGCTGGTGGGAGGAGGTATAGGAGGACGGGCTCATTGTAATGGCTGAATGGAATCAATGAAACAGTATCAAACACATCAAACACATGGAAACCACATGATTGACTCTGTTCCATTGATTCAATTCCAGCCCGTCCTCCTATAGCTTCTCTCACCAGCCTCTTCTGGTACACACACACACACACACACACACACACACACACCGGATGGACCTTGTTGCTTTGAAAGAATAAACCAGCTAAAATATTTCAGGCCATGCGTTTTGGTTCTGCCATATGTCTGTAAAATTAAAATGGCATCCTATTTTGGTTTCAATTGTACATCTTTATTTTGATCATTTTTTAGTAAAAGGTTAATCCAAAGGCTTTGTCACTGTGTTTTTATTGTGGACGGGTGTGAGAGGGTTCTGTGTTAATTAATGAACTTACTTGAGTGTGTTAGTGAGATATTTTTTTTTATATAACCCACTCACAGGCTGGAATTCAATCAATTGCCTATTGTCAACTGTTGGGGAGAGTATTATATTTAAAAGGTGTATTTCTGAATCCTGAATGACGTTTTTACAATAATAATGCAATATGTTCCATTTACTTTAACTAATATTTGTGTTCAACTGGTAATAAGATGCACCCAGTCTAATGTAAAGGCTTTATGTAATTTCTAACCAATGTTTAATGATCACGCTCATGTCATGCTTACGTGAGCATTATAAGACACTAAAGCTGTCAAATCCACAAGCAGCTCCCGGCATTAAACCTAAAGCGGACATTACCATTGGTCGCATTAAGATAAATTCCATGCAGCCTTGATTACAAGTTCAAACACTGAAATGTGAGATGTAATCTAGACCTCTATTAGGATGATAGAAATCGTCATTATTTTGTTGAATCATTTTCAATTTGAGCGTCATTATTTCTATATATCCTTCACTTTCTCATTCTGAACCTCCAACGTGAGTGGGATGGGTGTGGCTTCCTGACAATGATCAAGAGCAGCTGCTCAGCGATTTGACAGCTCCAACGCAGTCACACCTCTGACAATGCCAAAACATAAGCTATGTAGGTGTTGACTATCTCCAGTTAACGCTTGATCTGATTGAATCTAGGCCTTAGGCCCCATACACACTCAAGTTGTTCAACTGATATAAAATGCATTTGGCTCATCAGTTATACAACGCATCACTAAATTATCTGTTGTATCAGTTTTGTATCACAAAAATATCAGTTGTATCACACCTATTGTGTCAAATGCATTGTGCAACCTGAGTGTGTACGGGGCCTGATATCCTCCTAACGTAGCAGTGGCTCAGCCTCGGACACTATGAACCGACCACAAATATGACAGATGGTCCAAGACAAGGTGCTGAAACCATCAGGTGAATGCTGCAGTGACCGAACAAAGCCTCATTTACATCTACGCAAAAAGGGCTACCCTTCATAGTTGCGACAAATTATAGGTTGAGTTCCCCTGCTCAGACGTTGCATGCATCAACTAGTGGTTGCGTGACACGTCATTGACTGTGTTATTGATTGACAGATTCCTATAGAATATGATGTGATTAGCTGATACATAAAAAATATATATCCAGGCATTGTAAAATGTGTGGCCCAGCATTGTCCTGGTTAGGGGAGGGTTTGGCCGGGCTAGGCCGTCATTGTAAATAAGAATTTGTTCTTAACTGACTTGCCTAGTTAAATAAATACATACAAAAGAAGAAATTAATAAAAAATATCTGGCCTGGGCAGAGGAACGAGCACACAGACTTTGGGGCTGCACAAAATGCAAGTATGCAGAATGGCCATTTTGCATAGCTAATTGAGTTATTGTGTTGTATACGGTATAAGACCAACCCTGCTCATGTTCAGCCTTGACCTTCCACTCCATATTACGGTCAAACCTTGGTCGTGCTCGCACTAAAACACTGTGTACAGCTCTACTATAGCTACTAGCGATGTAAACAGGGACGCAGAGCAGGCTGTGGTGGCTGTAGGCAGCTGAGGAACTCAACGTGTGGAGCCAAGGGGACAGGACGTTTGCTGTAAGACAGAAGTGACAACATACACTACATGACCAAAAGTATGTGGACACCTGCTCATCGAACATCTCATTCCAAAATCATGGGAATTTATATGGAGTTGGACCCCCTTTGCCTCTACTCTTCTGGGAAGACTTTCCATTAGATATTGGAACATTGCTGCGGCGATATGATTCGGTCGGGCACTGATGTTGGGCGATTAGGCCTAGCTCGCAGTCAGCACTCCAATTCATCCCAAAGGTGTTTGATAGGGTTGAGGTCAGGGCTCTGTGCAGGCCAGTCAAGTTCTTCCACACTGATCTCAACAAACCATTTCTGTATAGACCTCTCTTTGTGCATGGGGGCATTGTCATGCTGAAACAGGAAAACCCAAACCTTCCCCAAACTGTTGCCACAAAGTTGGAAGCACAGAATCATCTAGGATGTCATTGCATGCTGTAGCATTAAGAATTCCCTTCACTGGAACTAAGGGACCTAGCCCGAACCATGAAAAACAGCACCAGACCATTATTCCTCCTCCACCAAACTTTACAGTTGCCACTATGCATTCGGGCAGGTAGCGTTCTCCTGGTATCCAACAAACCCAGATTTGTCCGTGGGACTGTCAGTTGGTGAAGCATGATTCATCACTCCAGAGTACGTGTTTCCACAGCTTGAGTCCAATGGCAGCGAGCTTTACACCAATCCAGCCAATGCTTGGCATCGCTCATGGTGATCTTAGGCTTGTGTGTGGCTGCTCGGCCATGGAAACCCATTTCATGAAGCTCCCAAAGAACAGACAATTGCAACCGAGAACAGACAATGTTTACATGCTATGCACTTCAGCACTCGGCGGTCCCGTTCTGTGAGCTTGTGTGGCCTACCACTTCGAAGCTCAGCCGTTGTTGCTCCTAGACATTTCAATTTCACAATAACAGCTCTTACAGTTGACTGGGGCAGCTCTAGCAGGGCAGAGAAAAAGTAGCATCCTACTGTATGACGGTGCCACGTTGAAAGTCACTGAGCTCTTCAGTAAGGCCATTCCACTGCCAATGTTTGTCTATGGAGATTGCATGGCTGTGTGCTTGATTTTATACACCTGTCAGCAACGGGTGTGGCTGAAATAGCCGAATCCACTCATTTGAAGGGTTGTCCACATACTTTTATATATAGTGTATGTCAAAAAGGGGAGACAGCAGGGTTCTGACCTTCAGGGGAATACAACATAAGATCAGCCAAATCGAGCTGCCCAACCTTGGTCACATCCTAACTGAGAGTCAACACGAGTAGGGAAAAGGGAGGGATATAGGAGGGATGCTATAGGCAGACATTGATTTGGCAGGGATGAGTCCTTGGTGTATAAAAAGGCTGTGACCCCAACCAGGTGTCTGATATCATGTTGTAGCTAGGTAGATATTTGTTGAAATTCATCATTAGTTCATCCTCTTTGTGGAGGATGACCCCATAGTAAAGTCATTAAATACAAAGTGAACGAGAGTGACCCGGCTCTACTTATTTGCTTACCTGTGAACCATTGACACCGCCCCGGTTAGTGGGGAGTAAGGCAGCACAACAGTTAACACACACAGGGAACTTTATTTACACACACTGAGGAAGATGAACATGGAGATCCACTGGGCACACACTGGTTGAATCAACGTTGTTTCCATGGCATTTCAATGAAATAACGTTGAACCAACGTGAAATGGACGTTGACTCGACCTCTGTGCCCAGGGGGATGTACATGGTAATGGTTTTGTAATACAGAAATAAAGGCAATAATTAATATACACTTTGAAAATACATTTTACAATCGGCATTGTTTGAATTTACAACTTAAATTACTGAACAGAACAAGTAATTAGATTATTTCCGCCAGCCAGCAGCCTAAATTTTAGCATTGCGACACCGTGTATAGCTTTGTGAAATGTTACGATTAACATGAAAAAATTTGTACCAAATAGGCCTACCAATAAACAATTATCCATTATCTAAAGCAAATATATATGCTACATGCCCTGGCACCACAGAAAGCTTATCACCTATTCGTTGTTGCAATTTTGTCTCCATGGACAGCAATCTGTAGTCCATACTTGTTTTGGGGGGGAGGGTAGATCAGCTTTAATATTGCAGATAGATTGTGGCTTCTATCAGTGTAATTATCTGCATAATTTCCAATCCCGCATATATCTTTGGTAAATACATATATACACTAACGTTCAAAAGTTTGGGGTCACTTAGAAATGTGCTTGTTTTTGAAAGAAAAGCACATTTTTTGTCCATTAAAATAACATCAAATTGATCAGAAATAAAGTGTAGACATTGTTAATGTTGAAAGTGCCTATTGTCGCTGGGACATTTCTAAGTGACCCCAAACTTTTGAACTGTAGTGTTATTTGAACTGTCATCCCCGTTATTTGCAAGAGGAAGCGACGTAGGTACAGAGGACAAAGAGCCGGATGCCTGGTCAGGACATGGAGAAGGCGAGTGGGAAAGCTGCCGTTACCGTCAATACTACTCGCCAACGTGCAATCATTGGACAATAAACTAGACGAGGTACGATCACGAATATCTTACCAACGGGACATCAAAAACTGTAATATCCTATGTTTCACGGAATCGTGGCTGAATGAAAACATGGATATTCAGCTAGCGGGATACACGCTGCGACGGCAAGATAGAACAGTACACTCCGGTTAGACGAGGGGGGGGGGGGCGGTCTGTGCATATTTGTAAACAACAGCTGGTGCACGAAATCTAAGGAAGTCTCCAGATTTTGCTCGCCTGAAGTAGAGTATATTGTGATAAATTGCAGGCCACACTACTTGCCTAGAGAGTTTTCAGCTATACTTTTCGGGGCTGTTTATTTACCATCACAGACAGATGCTGGCACTAAGAACACACTCAGTCAGCTGTATAAGGAAATAAGCAAACAGGAAACCACTCACCCAGAGGCAGCGCTCCTAGTGGCCGGAGAGTTCAATGCAGGGAAACTTAAATCAGTTCTACCAAATTTCCATCAACATGTCACATGTGCAACCAGAGGGAAAAAAATTCTAGATCACCTGTACTTCACACACAGAGATGCATACAAAGCTCTCCCTCGCCCTCCATTTGGTAAATCCGACCACAACTCTAGCCTCCTGATTCCTGCTTACAAGCAAAAATTAAAGCAGGAAGCACCAGTGACTTGGTCTATAAAAAAGTGGTCAGATGAAGCAGATGCTAAACTACAGGACTGTTTTGCTAGCACAGACTGGAACATGTTCCGGGATTCTTCCGATGGCATTGAGGATCAGTCACTGGCTTTATCAATAAGTGCATCGAGGATGTCGTCCCCACAGTGACTGTACGTACATATCCCAACCAGAACCATGGATTACAGGGAACATTCGCACTGAGCTAAAGGGTAGAGCTGCCGCTTTCAAGGTGCGGGACTCTAACCCGGAAGCTTACAAGAAATCCTGCTATGCCCTGCAACGAACCATCAAACAGGCAAAGCGTCAATACAGGGCTAAGATTGAATCATACTACACCGGCTCCGACGCTCGTCTTATATGGCAGGGCTTGCAAACTATTACAGACTACAAAGGGAAGCACAGCCAAGAGCTGCCCAGTGACACAAGCCTACCAGACGAGCTAAATCACTTCTATGCTCGCTTCGAGGCAAACAACACTGAGGCATGCATGAGAGCATCAGCTGTTCCGGATGACTGTGTGATCACACTCTCCGTAGCCGACGTGAGTAAGACCTTTAAACAGGTCAACATACACAACGCTGCAGGGCCAGACGGATTACCAGGACGTGTGCTCCGGGCATGTGCTGACCAACTGGCAGGTGTCCTCACTGACATGTCCCTGATTGAGTCTGTAATACCAACATGTTTTAAGCAGACCACCATAGTCCCTGTGCCCTCTGCCTAAATGACTACAGACCCATAGCACTCACGTCCGTAGCCATGAAGTGCTTTGAAAGGTTGGTAATGGCTCACCTCAACACCATTATGCCAGAAACCCTACACACACTCCAATTTGCATACCGCCCAAACAGATCCACAGATGATGCAATCTCTATTGCACTCTTCACTGCCCTTTCCCACCTGGACAAAAGGAACACTTATGTGAGAATGCTATTCATTGACTACAGCTCAGCGTTCAACACCATCATTAAGTTTGCAGACAACACAACAGTGGTAGGCCTGATCACCAACAACAACGAGACAGCTTATAGGGAGGAGGTCAGAGACCTGGCCGGGTGGTGCCAGAATAACAACCTATCCCTCAACGTAACCAAGACTAAGGAGATTATTGTGGACTACAGGAAAAGGAGGACCGAGCACGCCCCCAATCTCATCAACGGGGCTGTAATGGAGCAGGTTGAGAGCTTCAAGTTCCATGGTGTCCACATCAACAACAAACTAGAATGGTCCAAACACACCAAGACAGTCGTGAAGAGGGCACGACAAAGCCTATTCCCTCTCAGGAAACTAAAAATATTTGGCATGGGTCCTGAGATCCTCAAAAGGTTCTACAGCTGCAACATCGAGAGCATATTGACTGGTTGCATCACTGCCTGGTACGGCAATTGCTCGGCCTCTGACCGCAAGGCACTACAGAGGGTAGTGCGTATGGCCCAGTACATCACTGGGGCTAAGCTGCCTGCCATCCAGGACCTCTATACCAGGCGGTGTCAGAGGAAGGCCCTAAAAATTGTCAAAGACCCCAGCCACCCCAGTCATAGACTGTTCTCTCTACTACCGCATGGCAAGCGGTACCGGAGTGCCAAGTCTAGGACTAAAAGGCTTCTCAACAGTTTTTCCCCCGAGCCATAAGACTCCTGAACAGGTAATCAAATGGCTACCAGGACTATTTGCATTGTGTGCCCCCCCCCCCCCCCCCCAACCCCTCTTTTTACGCTGCTGCTACTCTCTGTTTATCAAATATGCATAGTCACTTTAACTATACATTCATGTACATACTACCTCAATTGGGCCAACCAACCAGTGCTCCCGCAAATTGGCTAACCGGGCTATCTGCATTGTGTCCCACCCACCACCTGCCAACCCCTCTTTTACACTACTGCTACTCTCTGTTCATCATATATGCATAGTCACTTTAACCATATCTACATGTACTTACTATCTCAATTAGCCCGACTAACCGGTGCATGTATATAGCCTCACTACTGTATTTATCCTCGCCACTGTTATTTTTCGCTGTCTTTTTACTGTTGTTTTTATTTCTTTACTTATCTATTGTTCACCTAATATGTATTTTTTACTTTAAAATAACTGGTAAGTAAGCATTTCACTGTAAGGTGTTGTATTCGGTGCACATGACAAATATACTTTGATTTGATTTAATAACTTGGCTAGGTGTGAAAATTCCCCACAACTTGCAATGTATTCAATGCTTAAATACTCTAAAGTTTTACATTTCTGACTCCAAACCTCATGCAACCGCAAAATTTCGGATAAAACATATACTGTACAGAATTTGTTCATCAACGTCTTTATGCTTTCGTTAATAAAATAATGATAAAAAAAAGACTCTTTCAAAATGCAGATGTTTATTTCAACTACTGTACATCTCAGCTACATTTTAGTTGCACTTCCCCACAGCTCCACGACCACGGGTAAAACCTTGCTGAGATGATCAATGTATTTTTTGTATTGTTGTATCGTCAGTTTCTCAAGCCAAAACGTCTTGATGGCCTTCACCAGTTCATCTTTGCTTGTAGGCTTGGCAGAGTTACAGATGAATGTTTTCAATTGAAGTTTGGCATCAGGTTTAAATCAGGAGACCTACATGTAGAGATTAAACAAATATTTGTAGATATACTGTAGGCATACCATAGGCGAGGGGTCTCACTAGTGTTGAGTAATGTGCTGTTAAATGTGTTGTAGGTCTACTTACTCTGCTGACGTTTTGACCCAGTTTATGCCCTCATTTGCAATGCAAACCCAGGCGGCAGTGCTCAGCATGTGTGGGAACTCCTTCAAGACTGTTGGAAAAGCAGTCCAGATGAAACTGGTTGAGAGAATGCCAAGTGTACAAAGCTGCCATCAAGGCAAAGGGTGGCTACTTTGAAGAATCTCAAATATAAAATATATTTTGATTTGTTTAACACTTTTTTGGTTACTAAATGACTCCATATGTGTTATTTCATAATGTTGATGTCTTCACTATTATACTACAATGTAGAAAATAGTAAAAATAAAGAAAAACCCTGGAAAGAGTAGGTTTGTCCAAACTTTTGACTGGTACTGTATGTATAAAACATGTATTACTGAGCCTTTCCACTTAAGTTTCTTCAACTGTCTTCTGACTGTAATTAGAGCGATGTTGATGTTGTGCCGTGATGCCAGCAGATTCCAGATGGCCTTTGCCATCAGTGAGTCGATGGCTTGAATAGTCTCGCTGGAAATGGAATACAATGTAAAAATGTGCAGTAGTCAGTAAAGACCAGCAGTAGATTTATTTAAACATATTTGAATGACACTGAATGACAGAAATATTAGAATAAAGTAGGCTAATGAAGGCAACAAATTGTTGCTTACTGAAACACCCAAAGTTATCCAATTGTTATAATAGGATTTGGAGCAATAGGTTACCCACGTGTGGTCAACTATTTCAGCACCGTTAGACACTTGCAGTCACTTAGTAGCCTAGGCCTACTCCCAACAGGTCACGTTGTACAGTGACACATTTTCTTAAAGGAAACCCTGAGGCCTATACATAGGCTAATAAAAAATGCATTTTTGTTTTTCTTGGAATAGAAACACCCTAATATTGATGCATAGTATCAATATTAATCAATCCATTATAGTCTGTTTTAATAAAAAAAAAGTTTTAAAGTCTCTAGTCAATATTAAAAACAGTCAAATGCATCGTGAATTAAATCACTTTAGCCGACATGTTGCAGTTTATTCATTGTTTAATTATTCAATGCTCCCTTTGTTATTTAGTTTTATAACTAACATGCTTGACTGTATTTAAAGACATGGATGACTAGTACTGTATGCTTTGCCAAAAGGTAAGTTACGCTAATACAGCTACAGTAAACAGGATTCTTAGGCCTACGGCTCCCTGTCATTAGCTTCTCAAAGATGCCCCCTGGTGGTCAAACTAGCACTAATTATTATTAATGGCAACAATGGCTGACACTTACAGTAAATAACATGCCATAGAATTCTGTGGCAGCCCGCAAGCTATGCTGCAGTACGACGCAACTTTTAAAGGAAGAACCACTGTACTTCCTTTCTTGGTATAATGGCCACCATTATCTTTTGACATCTTCTCTATGGTTCCCATGAGCTCTTGGACCTGGAAATTGTTACTTCTCTCCTCTTCCTTCCCACAGATCTCTTCTTCTACGCCTTGATTATTCTGCTCACCAGTGGTTGTGTTGTTCAACCCTGATGTTACCTCTTGTTGTTCCATTGTAAAGAACAACATGCGCTGAATTTCCTCCATCTTTTCTGATCCAGTGGTGCTGTTTGTGTCAGCCCTGTTCTCTCTCAGATTGTCATAGATTCTCTGGAGTAGAGCAGCCGTGATCGCATCAGGTTTCGAGGTCTGAGGTGTTGAGGTCTAGTATTTGTTGTCGATTATGTGAACCTGGTCTCTGCAAGCATCGACCAGTTCGTTCAGGTCATTGTTCTCCTGGATATAGTCCCTTATGTCATGCCATTACCATGGGTGAAGAGCAGGACTGTATGGTTCAACACAACTTCTTCTTATGTTCTTCAAAACAGAAGAACATAAGAAGAAGTTGTGAAGAACATACTCTCCTCTTCGGTGAACCGTCCGACTCTTAACACCAGCATGAAGGCATGAGGTCCGGGGGTGCAGCAGCACTCTATTCCAGATACAATTCCCTTTCTAACTTCCTTTTCGAGTTTGTTCATGTCACAAATCCCTGGTGTGTCGATATCGACAACACTTTTACCAATGATCATTTTGGCGTTGACCTCACAGTGTTTGGTTACAGCGTGTGGACCGCAGGATGCAGGAAAACTATCTTCTCTCAGGATGGTGTTGCCAGCACTGCTCTTGCCGGCTCCAGTTTTTCCCAACAGCATAATCCTCAGCTCCTCCGTTCCTTGAGGAGAGATGGAAATGACCAATGGTGTAACGATTGTCTATTTCGTCCTCCTCATCGGACGAGGAGAGGCGAGAAGGATCGGACCAATATGCAGAGTGGTAAGTGCTCATGATGATTTATTAAAACCGAACTGAACACTGAAATACAAAAATAATAAACGATGTGCAGAAAACCGAAACAGTACCGTGTGGTGAAAAAACACTAACACGGCAACAAACACCCACAAACCACACGTGAAACCCCGGCTGCCTAAGTATGATTCTCAATCAGGGACAACGATTGACAGCTGCCTCTGATTGAGAATCATACCAGGCCGAACACAAACCAACATAGAAAAACACACATAGACAACCCACCCCAACTCACGCCCTGACCATACTAAATAAATACAAAACAAGGGAAAATAAGGTCAGGAACGTGACAAATGGAAGGATAAGAGTTACTTTCTTCATGTTGTTCATTGATCGTATTTGTTTGGTGGAATGTCATACATGGTCCTCAGACAAGCCATAGGGAGAACAAACCGACTTTGATTATACTTTGATTATACTGATGTAGAGGACAGAGCACCAGTACAGTACTTCAATAAACAACACTAACAATGTCAGGGATCATTTGCAACTATTTTTATTAGTGTCTCCTCATCTACAAGATTGCCTGAATTGTTCACTTTTTTATTTGTTAAGATTGACATGGTTTGAATCATTAGCAGCCAACATCAAGGTTAAATTGTAAAATTTAAATAATAGTACACAGAGCCATTACTCAACAGTGAAATTAAATCATAAGAGGAAAAACATTGACAAAACATCACAACACTTGATAATCTCTTTCAATAACCCAATCAATTGACAAAACATTGAATGAAACTCACTCAAATAACAGTCATTATTTCAAATAAAATAAATTTTTATTGGTCACATACACATGGTTAGCAGATGTTAATGCGAGTGTAGCAAAATGCTTGTGCTTCTAGTTCCGACCGTGCAGTAATATCTAACAAGTAATCTAACAATTTCAAAACAACTACCTAATACACACAAGTGTAAAGTAATGAATAAGAATATGTACATATAAATATATGGATGAGCAATGGCCGAACGGCATACACAAGATGCAGTAGATGGTATAGAGTACAGTATATACATATGAGATGAGTAATGTAGGGTATGTAAACATTATATAAAGTGACATTGTTAAAAGTGACTGGTGATACATTTATTACATCCACTTTTTAATTATTAAAGTGGCTAGAGGTTTGAGTCAGTATGTTGGCAGCAGCCATGGCTGTTTAACAGTCTGATGGCCTTGGGATAGAAGCTGTTCTTCAGTCTCTCGGTCCCAGCTTTGATGCACCTGTATTGACCTTGCCTTCTGGATGATAGCGGGGTGAACAGGCAGTGGCTTGGGTGGTTGTTGTCCTTGATGATCTTTTTGGCCATCCTGTGGGTGGTGTAGGTGTCGGGTGGTGTAAGTGTCCTGGAGGGCAGGTAGTTTGCCCCCGGTGATGTGTTGTGCAGACCTCACTACCCTCTGGAGAGCCTTAAGGTTGTGGGCGGAGCAGTTGCCGTACCAGGCGGTGATACAGCCCGACAGGATGCTCTCAATTGTGCATCTGTAAAAGTTTGTGAGTGTTTTTGGTGACAAGCCAAATTTCTTCAGCCTCCTGAGGTTGAAGAGACGCTGTTGCGCCTTCTTCACCACGCTGTCTATGTGGGTGGACCATTTCAGTTTGTCCGTAATGTGTACGCCAAGGAACTTTCCACCTTCTCCACTACTGTCCAGTCGATGTGGATAGGGGGGTGCTCCCTCTGCTGTTTCCTGAAGTCCACGATCATCTCCTTTGTTTTGATGACGTTGAGTGTGAGGTTATGTTCCCGACACCACACTCTGAGGGGCCTCACCTCCTCCCTGTAGGCTGTCTTGTCATTGTTGGTAATCAAGCCTACCACTGTAGTGTCATCTGCAAACTTGATGACTGAGTTGGAGGCGTGAATGGCCACGCAGTCATGGGTGAACAAGGAGTACAGGAGAGGGCTGAGAACGCACCCTTGTGGGGCCCCAGTGTTGAGGATCAGTGGGTTGGAGATGTTATTTCCTACCCTCACCACCTGAGGGCGGCCCGTCAGAAAGTCCTGGACCCAGTTGCACAGGGCGGGGTCGAGACCCAGGGTCTCGAGCTTAATGATAAGTTTGGAGGTTACTATGGTTTTAAATGCTGAGCTGTAATCGATGAACAGCATTCTTACATAGGTATTCCACTTGTCCAGATGGGTTAGGGCAGTGTGCAGTGCGATTGTGATTGCTTCGTCTGTGGGCCTATTGGGGCGGTAAACAAATTGGAATGGGTCTAGGGTGTCAGGTAGGGTGGAGGTGATATGATCCTTGACTAGTCTCTCAAAGCACTTCATGATGACGGAAGTGAGTGCCCCAGATTATTATAGTATCAATTAAAGACTAACAAATAACATGTTAAAATAATATTAATTTTAGTGGTTTCTATTTGAAAGTAGACCAGCAATTCTCTAGCTCTGATACATCTTAATCCAATTGTCTTGTTACTTTTGAATGAATCTTCTGTGTCGTCTCAGCTCTCCTCATTCATTGCTTATGACATTGCTTTTACTGCAATGCCCTTTGTGGCTAAAAAAGGTTTTGAGTCAAGTTCCACACTGCAGTAATGGCATTCCCAGCTTCCATGGCCACAGACTGAGCTGCGTTCTTCTCTGCCTCGTTTGGAGAATCCAATATATCTGCAGCTTGGGCTCCCTTTATCCTGCCTCCCACTGCCCCGGCAGTGCCAAGAATCGGCCCGACGGTTGCGCTAAGAACTATGCCGCTTATAGCCCCTGCACCAAGTGCTCCCCCAACCACCTCTACACCTCTATACTGTATCCTTACCTGCGTTGACAGACAATTTGATATCTTTGCACATTTGACATTCTACTCCTACTACAGCTAAAGCGAGTGGTTTTCCTTTTCCAACTAAACCTGCTACATCCATGGTTAATTTGGTTCCAATCCAGTTAGGAGTCCAGCCAACAGGACATCTGGAAAGGTTGGCGCTACTGTCACGCTAAGCAGTACTCTGAGTAATCCTCCGGTGCTAACACCTGACAGTAGTCTCAATGCCCTATTTCAGACCCTTTCCCTGCTCTCCGACATTTCCTCTTTCTCTCCTGCTTCCTGCAAGTCACTCATTATTTTCCCCACCTCTTACTCTATTGCCTTGGCCATTATCTTGAGATTTCATTTGTGTAGTGACACAATGCAAATAGTCCGGGTAGCCATTTGATTACCTGTTCAGGAGTCTTATGGCTTGGGGTTAAAAGCTGTTGAGAAGTATTTTGGTCCTAGACTTGGCGCTCCGGTACCGCTTGCCATGCGGTAGCAGAGAGAACAGTCTGACTTGGGTGGCTGGGGTCTTTGACAATTTTTAGGGCCTTCCTCTGACACCGCCTGGTGTAGAGGTCCTGGATGGCAGGCAGCTTAGCCCCAGTGATGTACTGGGCCATACGCACTACCCTCTGTAGTGCCTTGCGGTCGGAAGCCGAGCAATTGCTGTACCAGGCAGTGACGCAACCAGTCAGGATGCTCTTGATGTTGCAGCTGTAGAACCTTTTGAGGATCTGAGGACCCATGCCAAATATTTTCAGTCTCCTGAGGGGGAATAGGTTTTGTCGTGCCCTCTTCACGACTGTCTTGGTGTGTTTGGACTATTCTAGTTTGTTGTTGATGTGGACACCAAGGAACTTGAAGCTCTCAACCTGCTCCACTACAGCCCCATCGATGAGAATGGTGGCATGCTCGGTCCTCCTTTTCCTATTTTACAACTTGATGTTAGATGGTTCCTCATCCTGAAAGTAGTCTATGGGCAATGGTGATGGGGGCATGTGAGCATGTTTTTTATTTAAATGTCCAAATCACCTTTAAGTAACATCAAACCAAATATGTAGGTGATTTGAATTGATTTCAGGTGATATGGACATTAAAAAAATGACATGCGCACATGCCCCCATCACTTCCATTGATTGTTAGCGTGTGGTGGCTAAAGTTAGTTGAAGTTTGTAATGGCTTTTTAAAGAGAACTGAACCATGGACTACAGTTTCTCCCGGCCCATAGACTACTTTCAAGGGAGGAACCATCTAACATCGAGTTGTAAAATAGTGAACTACTCCTTTAATACAAGTTCACTCTCCTGCGCCTGACTTCCCTGCCACCAGGAGCACCCAGGAGTTCGCCCTGGAGTTTAAGACCCTGGCTGCCGGCGCGGGATGGAACGACAGGGCCCTGATCGACCATTATCGTTGCAGTCTGCGCAAGGACGTCCATCGGGAGCTGGCCTGCAGGAACGCCACCCGAACAAGGAGAGGGACCAACTTCGGCGGAAGTCGTGACAATACAAGGCCCTAGCCATATCTAACGGTACTACATTGAATGAAAAAAAAATTGGAAGTAGAGTCTTAACATGGCTGACATTGGTGTTATTATACTGACTGAAAAGCATGCGCTGACCACACATCCAAACATTTTTGTAGAGGTGCTGACTTGATTAACGGAAAGGAAGCCTCTATAAAACAGAAAAAGTCACACTATATGCTCCCAAGAATGTAATGGGTAAACATAAAAATTGTCATGTTTTCCCAGTACATTTTTGTGAGCATAAACACTGATTGTACAAAACATTTGGAACACTTTCCTAATATTGAGTTGCACCCCCTTTTACCCTCAGAACAGTCTCAATAAGTCGGGGCATGGACTCTACAAGGTGTCTACAAAGCATTCCACAGGGATGCTGGCCCATGTTGACTCCAATGCTTTCCACAGTTGTGTCAAGTTGACTGGATGTCATTTAGGTGGTGGACCATTCTTGATACACACATGTGAAAAACCCAGCGAATTAGCATCAGCAGGGGATCGGAGGATCGGGACACTGAATAGCGCGGGAAGTTGCAGCTCGAGGAAAGTGGACATTGAACTACAGAGAAGGGAAGTAAAAACGGTCACTATTGGATTTAGACTTATCGTCATTCATAGAACGGTATAGTAGAAGTGTGAACGGACAGCGACGGTGTGAAGTTGGCAACAACAACAATTAGCCACAGTAGCAGACAGAAATTTAGCAAATACAGCTACTCTGGAAACTCATGAGCTGGAGCATATCGCTAGCTCTGACTATAGAAGCAGATTACTTACTCATTCTAGTGGAAGATCATTAGTTTGGTAATGGATATGAGAGAAGCAGACTTGAGACTTCAGGGTGACTCTAAAATAACATTATTCTCTCATACCGAGAAAGAAGTTCCATGAAGGGAGCTGAAAGGACATTGTCATTGAAGAAAGTTTAGCGCTGGAGTCACTGGTATATTTAGATAAACGGGACTAAGTTGAAACAAAATCAACTTTATTTTATTTTGACAAATTTGTGACTTTCAGGATCTGATAATCAAAGGTTAATTATCTACAAGGTCATGGTTTGGTTGACTTTTAGGACATTTCATCAACTAACGTTAGTGTCAAACTATTTTTGTATTGGTTATTGTGTAACGGCAGTCTAAGTCGTCCTCCTCCTCAGACGAGGAGAGGCGAGAAGGATCTGAGGACCAATGTGCAGCGTGGTAATTTTCCATTATTTAATTAACACAAAACAAGACACTATACAAAATCACAAAACAAACTAACCGTCACAGTCCTAGCTGGTGCAGACAAAACACAAAGACAGGAAACAACCACCCACCATCCCCAACACAAAACAAGCCACCTATATATGATTCTCAATCAAGGACAACGATTGACAGCTGTCTCTGATTGAGAACCATATTAGGCTGGACACAGAAACAGACTAACTAGACACACAACATAGAATTCCCACCAAGCTCACGTCCTGACCAACACTAAACAAGCAAAACACATAAGAACTCTGGTCAGGACGTTACATATTGAGGGTTACTGAGTGTGAGAAATACTTTGCCGTGCCTGGTTGAATACTAAATGTGGTTTTGAGAAACTGTTTCTTTGAGTGTTTAATGCTGATTGATGGTTGGAGAAATCAGTCCACTGCTCTTTATTATTTTCATTGAGTGTTATCAGTTTGACTATTGGGGCACCATACTGTTGCTTTTGTTTTGGTGTGTTGACTCTCGACTCTATACCACTACTCCTAGTGGATGAACATTGTTATGTGAAACGTTCTATAATTATAAAGGAAGAATAGAAAAGACTGCTACACTTCATGTGAATGGGTGGAATTAAAGCAAATAATTCTAAACGTTTATCTGGACTCACCGCGTGGATTGATTAGAGGCCAGACTATTGCACTCTTACACATACACCCTCTGAATTGCTGTAACAACAGAGCTGTGAGTCGGGAAGCATGTGAAACGTTTAATAAAACCAGTAATGAGACAATTCAATAAGGCTACACGCTGGTAAACAAGAACAATACCAACGGGTGAGAAAACATAAGGGATTGACATATAAAGGGGAAGAAAGGATGAAGATATTGAAGTCCAGGTGTGAATCATAATGATTAACAGGTGCGCGTAATGATGAATCCCAGGACCGGTGGTTAGTATTCTGGTGACGTCGTACGCCGGAGGGGAGGAACAGGAGAAGATGTAACAATGGCACTACACAATCAATATCTCAATTGTATCAAGCTTAAAAATCTCTCTTTAATCTGTCTCCTCCCCTTCATACACGCAGTCAGTCAGGAAAGCAAAGGCTAGCTTTTTCAAGCAGATATTTGCATCCTGTAGCTCTAACTCCAAAACGTTCTGGGACACTGTAAAGTCCATGGAGAATAAGAGCACCTCCTCCCAGCTGCCCACTGCACTGAGGCTAGGTAACACGGTCACCACCGATAAATCCATGATAATCGAAAACTTCAACAAGCATTTCTCAACGGCTGGCCATGCCTTCCACCTGGCTACTCCAACCTCGGCCAACAGCTCCGCCCCCCCCCCCCCCCCCCCCCACAGCTACTCGCCCAAGCGTCCCCAGCTTCTCCTTTACCCAAATCCAGATAGCAGATGTTCTGAAAGAGCTGCAAAACCTGGACCCATACAAATCAGCTGGGCTTGACAATCTAGACCCTCTATTTCTGAAACTATCCGCCGCCATTGTCGCAACCCCTATTACCAGCCTGTTCAATCTCTCTTTCATATCGTCTGAGATCCCCAAGGATTGGAAAGCTGCCGCGGTCATCCCCCTCTTCAAAGGGGGAGACACCCTGGACCCAAACTGTTACAGACCTATATCCATCCTGCCCTGCTTATCTAAGGTCATCGAAAGCCAAGTTAATAAACAGATCACTGACCATCTCGAATCCCACCGTACCTTCTTCGCTGTGCAATCCGGTTTCCGAGCCGGTCACGGGTGCACCTCAGCCACACTCAAGGTACTAAATGATTTCATAACTGCCATCGATAAAAGACAGTACTGTGCAGCCGTCTTCATCGACCTGGCCAAGGCTTTCGACTCTGTCAATCCCCATATTCTTATCGGCAGACTCAGTAGCCTCGGTTTTTCTGATGACTGCCTTGCCTGGTTCACCAACTACTTTGCAGACAGAGTTCAGTGTGTCAAATCAGAGGGCATGTTGTCCGGTCTCTATGGGGGTACCACAGGGTTCAATTCTCGGGCCGACTCTTTTCTCTGTATATATCAATGATGTTGCTCCTGCTGCGGGCGATTCCCTGATCCACCTCTACGCAGACGACACCATTCTGTATACTTCTGGCCCTTCCTTGGACACTGTGCTATCTAACCTCCAAACGAGCTTCAATGCCATACAACACTCCTTCCGTGGCCTCCAACTGCTCTTAAACGCTAGTAAAACCAAATGCATGCTTTTCAACCGTTCGCTGCCTGCACCCGCCCGCCCGACTAGCATCACCACCCTGGACGTTCCGACCTAGAATATGTGGACATCTATAAATACCTAGGTGTCTGGCTAGACTGTAAACTCTCCTTCCAGACTCATATGAAACATCTCCAATCCAAAATCAAATCAAGAATCGGCTTTCTATTTCGCAACAAAGCCTCCTTCACTCACGCCGTCAAACTTACCCTAGTAAAACTGACTATCCTACCGATCCTCGACTTCGGCGATGTCATCTACAAAATAGCTTCCAATACTCTACTCAGCAAACTAGATGCAGTTTATCATAGTGCCATCCGTTTTGTTACTAAAACACCTTATACCACCCACCACTGCGACCTGTATGCTCTAGTCGGCTGTCCCTCGCTACATATTCGTCGCCAGACCCACTGGCTCCAGGTCATCTATAAGTCCATGCTAGGTAAAGCCTTATCACTCCGCCTTATCTCAGTTCACTGGTCACGAAAACAACACCCACCCGTAGCACGCGCTCCAGCAGGTATATCTCACTGATCATCCCAAAAGCCAAAAGCCATTTGGCCGCCTTTCCTTCCAGTTCTCTGCTGCCTGTGACTGGAACGAATTGCAAAAATCGCTGAAGTTGGAGACTTTTATTTCCCTCACCAACTTTAAACATCTGCTATCTGAGCAGCTAACCGATCGCTGCAGCTGTACATAGTCCATCTGTAAACAGCCCACCCAATTTACCTACCTCATCCCCTTACTGTTTTTATTTATTTACTTTTCTGCTCTTTTGCACACCAGTATCTCTACTTGCACATGATCATCTGATGATTTATCACTTCAGTGTTAATCTGCTAAATTGTAATTATTCGCTCCTATGGCCTATTTATTGCCTACCTCCTCATGCCTTTTGCACACAATGTATATAGACAAATTTTTCCCCCCTACTGTTTTATTGACTTGTTTATTGTTTACTCCATGTGTAACTCTGTGTTGTTGTCTGTTCACACTGCTATGCTTTATCTTGGCCAGGTCGCAGTTGTAAATGAGAACTTGTTCTCAACTAGCATACCTGGTTAAATAAAGGTGAAAAAAAAAAGTGAATTTAACAGGTGACATCAACAAGGGATCATAGCTTTTACCTGGATTCACCTGGTCAGTCTATGTCATGGAAAGGGCAGGCAAAGATTTTTATAACTAAACCAACATAGACCACAGCCTGTCATTTCCAAGGGGAACAAATTAGTCATAGTGGGCAGAACAAGCAAGGTGGTGGGCAGAGCCAAGCATGAGCTAGTAAGATCCTATTGGCCCGTTTTAGCATACATCTGCATATTTCCGTTAGAGAACACCTACTCTGTGAAGTGCGCCTGTGCAATAACTCAATTCGCCTTTGCACTCCTTCTAAACAATGCTATTTTTTACAACTTTGGCAAAGAGTAAAGTCTACAAAACTTAGTCCACTCTGTTCATAACAGATTGTAGTTTTGTGAACAGAAAACTGCATTGAGATCAAGGATCATATCATATCACCTCCACCTTACCTGTCACCCTAGACCCACTTCAATTTGTTTATCGCCCCAATAGGTCCACAGACGATGCAATCGCCATCACACTACACACTACCCTATCCCATCTGGACAAGAGGAATAGTTATGTAAGAATGCTGTTCATTTACTACAGCTCAGCATTCAACAACATAGTACCCTCCAAGCTCATCATTAAGCTTGAGGCCCTGGGTCTCAACCCCGCCTTGTGCAATTGGGTCTTGGACTTTCTGACGGGCCGCCCCCAGGTGGTGAAGGTAGGAAACAACATCTCCACATCGCTGATCCTCAACACTGGGCCCCCAAGGGTGTGTTCTCAGCCCCCTCCTGTACTCGCTGTTCACCCACGACTGCGTGGCCAAGCACGCCTCCAACTCAATCATCAAGTTTGCAGATGGCACAACAGTAGTAGGCTTGATTACCAACAACGACGAGACAACCTATAGGGAGGAGGCGAGGGCACTCAGAGTGTGGTGTCAGGAAAACAACCTTTCACTCAACGTCAACAAAACAAAGGAGATGATTGTGGACTTCAGGAAACAGCAGACGGAGCAACCCCCTATCCACATTGAAGGGACAGCAGTGGAGAAGGTGGAAAGTTCCTCGGCGTACACATCACTTACAAACTGAAATGGTCCACCCACACAGACAGTGTGGTGAAGAACCTCAGGAGGCTGAAGAAATTTGGCTTTCCATCTAAAGCCCTCACAAACTTTTACAGTTTACAATTGAGAGCATCCTGTCGGGCTGTATCACCGCCTGGTACGGCAACTGCACCGCCCACAACCACTGGGCTCTCCAGAGGGTGGTGCGGTCTGCACAATGCATCATCGGGGGCAAACAACCTACCCTCCAGGACATCTACATCACCCGATGTCACAGGAAGGCCAAAAGGATCATCAAGGACAACAACCACCCGAGCCAATGCCTGTTCACCCGGCTACCATCCAGAAGGCGAGGTCAGTACAGGTGCATCAAAGCTGGGCCCGAGAGACTGAAAAACAGCTTCTATCTCAAGGCCATCAGACTGTTAAACAGCCATCACTAACACAGAGAGGCTGCTGCCTACATACAGACTTGAAATCATTGGCCACTTTAATAAATGGATCACTAGTCACTTTAATAATGCCACTTTACTTTAATAAATCGTTTATAAATCTTGCATTACTCATCTCATATGAATATACTGTATTTTATACCATCTATTGCATCTTGCCTATGCCGCTCGTTCATTGCTCATCCATATATTTATATCTATATTTTCTTATTCCATTCCTTTACTTAGATTTGTGTGTATTAGGTAGTTGTTGTGGAATTGTTAGATTACTTGTTAGATATTGCTGGACTGTCGGAACTAGAAGCACAAGCATTTCACTACACTCGCAGTAACATCTGCTAACCATGTGTATGTGACCAATAATATGTTCTTTTATTTGATGTTTCATAGATGAGAAAATGTGCAAAATGTCAGCCAGAAACCATCTCCTTCCATCGCCCGCCACTGGGCTTCCTCTCCCTACCATATTTGATAGTGAGTGAAAACGCCAAGTGGATGCTTCACATTTATACATCCAGTGAAATATCTGTGTCACTGTTGTAGTTGTGGGGCAGGTGTTCATAATGTTTTGTAAAGTAAAGTGTGTGACTCTTTCTTTCTTATTATACTTACTGACTGAACAAATACATGTTTCAATTATATCTGACAGCCACAAACATCTGGAAACTAAAGGCTTCTGACACTTGAGGGTTCAATCATGAAATATAATTTACATTTGTCATTTCAGCTTAATTTAGATAATAATGTCCATAAACATCATATCATCCATTATTTTCTCACTTTTCCCTGTTATGGTCACCTTGAAGAATCAGAATCTGATGGATGGGGGGGTTGCCTGTTTTGCATGTTATTTTGGCATTAATACGTGTCACATATCAGTTTGCAAGCAATGTAAAAAGAATATGTATATCATTGAGTTAATAAAGTCGCATACAAACATGGTCTCTTTTTTGCTTTCTTGAATAAGGCAGCTCCAAAATGCAGGTGTTTCAGCCTAGCTCAGTGCTTTCTCTGGTGGTAGGGCAAGCCAGCAGAAAATATGTTGTGCTATGATTGGCTCAGTGTTCTGTCACTCATGGGGACACTACATCACCGCCAAATCTAAGGGTAGAGCTAGACAATTCTAGCCCCTTGGGTGCTGCCATAGAGTTGCATTATAAGTACCCATCCAAGAAGGCTCAAGGTAATTGGCCACAGATAAAATAACGTCAAATCACATTATATGTACAGTAGCTTTGATTGGACTGATCATGTCAACATCATTCTTTCAAAATCTTAGCTACTGTAGCAGTCATGATCATGAATCAAGTCGATAATCTACTGACAAATCCTTTTTAATTCTTGTCATATGAAGAGAAATAACGAAGAGAAATTATAGATAAAACACATAGGTGCTCATCGGCCATTGGACATAAACATTACACAACAAGTTGGAAATCGCAAATTCAACAATGAGTGGTTTGGAAGGAATCAGTGACAGTGGCTGACATTAACTGCATGCATTGAAAAGCAATCACTAGCCTGCTATTCAGTGGAGTGGCTGTGTGGTCCCAAATCTAGGATTAATGGGCTCTTTTCCAAGTTTAAAATGATAAACATTCAACATTGGCCATGCTGTCAATGAAGCATGATTTGTGCCGTCCTCAAAACAACTGTTAAGTCGGAACTGAGAAAACTTGACCTCAGTCATTTCAAGACAACTGGGAAGTCAGGAATAAACGAGCTCCGACTGGGAAACACGTTTGAATGGTCATCCAACTCAGAATTGTAAATCCGGCCTCTTTCTAGAGCCACAACCTGAAGATGATGAATCATGATTCAACCTTGTATTTTTCCGAGTTCCCAGCTGTTGTGAAAGCACCATAAATCCAGAGAATGCTAGACTTTGATGACAAAATTTGCCCACGAAGGACCGCCGCGCCACCTTCCTGTTCAAGTGAGCACAGCACAACAAGGTGAGTCCAAAAATGTATTGTATGCTGCTGCATAAATTATGTAATATGCCAGGGAGATATGTATACTGTAAGAATGGCCCATGTTCTGAATTCTGTCGCTGTACATTTCAAAAGTGCAAAACAAATAGTTATATCGACTACGTCCGTCCTAGCTCGCTCATTAATGTCTTAATCTAAATTATGGATTGCCTCTTATCCGCATCTCGTCCCCTTATGCCATAGTTTGTACATCTCAATTGACATTAGAAACCACATTTGTTTAAGTCAGCCATATCAGCTATGTTTTTTTAAAAGGCAGTAAATGAGGCTGAATGAACTGTTTCGCTGCCAGACAAGGCTCCGCTGGTAGCCAGGTGTAGCAGTGGTAAGATGTTGGGACTGCTGTTAGGACAGCTTTATGTAGGCACCATATGTCACCGTTATAGTGCAATTAATGTATTGTTTAGTGTTGTGTGGTGTAGTGGCTTTGCTGGCAAGCATCCCACGTAATTATTATTTTTTCCCCCCACCAAGATTTACATGCTGAAATCGCCTCTGGTTGTATGTATAACTGAGTTGTAGCCACATACTTAAATCCGCTGCAGTAAATTTCATTTTCCCATTCCTTTCAACTAGTTTTGTTTTTTCAAACTTCACTAGGCTATTTCCTGGACCAATCAGCAGCTGTTGCTAGTTGGAAAATCCTATGTTAAAAGTCTTATAACCAATCATAAATCATTTCACAAATTGCATATTATAAAGAGAAAGGACAAGAAAAAGGAAAGTACAGGAGGTGATGAGGCTTTATCTGACCTGGCCATTATAGATATAACAAGGTGACCTGGTCAATGATTAACTGACAATACCCCTAAACACACACACACAAACACAATTATGATACTATACGGACACAGAGGAAACACAAATACATTGATCCTTTAATTACATTGATATTTTATTGTGGTCTCAAAAAGTAACTGTTACACAGCACAAAGAATTGAAGCACAAATAAGTTCCTAATTGTCTAGAATGTATCTTCTCATGATCTAGGCTTAAACAGAAGCAGTACAAGATGCCGGAGGAGCAGCGACATCGTGGGTTTGATCATGCATATTGCTTAAGATGATCTCTTTAGTAGCATTTCTTCAAGCAGTATGTACAGCAGATTGTATCTAACATCTATATCTTTATTGAGCATTAAGCCCAAATACACTCAAATAACACAAATAAATAAGTGTTGCACTATAGTGTATTTGAGTGACATGAAATCGTATTTATTTCCAAAAGTGCACTGTTGATGACCATCAAGCGAAAGAAAGAGCAAAGGCGCAACAAGACAAACCACACGTTGACATGCACTGAAGCAAACTGCTGCAAAACTACGGATCACAAGCATTGACATTCACTTAAAAGGTAACAAACCTGTTCATAAATACTATTCCAAATAAAGAAACTGTGCAAGCATGGCATTTCAACAAGATTTTTTTTTAAAGAAGGCCTATGGTAATTACGTTTGTGGTGTTCACTGAAAGCCCTAGCTGATAATATCATGCAGTGAACTATCTGAACCATAAAAATCTCAGAAGGGCATTACACTTTCAAATCAAAGTTTGGCAGATGTTTTCAGACCTCAAAAGTAGTCTGATTTCACTACATCTCACAATGTAGTTGAGGTCTGAAAACATCTGACAAACTTTCATGTATTGTGTAAAATGTCCCTTTAATTAACCATTAGAAATGAGTGGTCTTTACCTCGTTCAAAAGAAGTAGAATGGAAAAGTACAAAACATGCACACCTGGAATAATATTCCAGTCACTGTAATATACATTAGTCACTGTAAAAAAAGAAACACAGCAAAATGTGAATTCAGTTTGGAGGCATTGGTGTAAGCTTTAGTCAGTCACTCGACACAGCTCGTTCTATGGGGAATAACGCTTGTGATCCCGCTTTTCATTGATTATGCCATATAGTGAGTAAAACAACAACGCAGGCAGAACTGTTGCAAACAAGATTATTAGCCTACAGTAACAACTAAGGGTGTTTTCACATGGTCCTTTAAAAAAACTAATCTCAGTCCTCTTTAAAGTGATTTTTTTTTTGCTAAATAACCCAATTTTCTTTGTATTCATGCTGCCTTTGCCTTTGAATGAGTACTCAACTATTTTGCCAGTTCACTTCACCCATTTTGTGGTTCAAGTCCTCTTTGCATTCACATTTCTATGTTTAGAAAGGAACCAATATCTTTTTCCAACATTCACTCAATTCACTCTGGGTTTTTACAAAGTGCAGGACAAACCATTCCATCAGCATGTGTTATTGGACAGCTAGATATACCTACTTACATTTTGGTAGCTAATAAATTGCATTTAGTTAAAAGATGAGATATAATTGTAATCAGAGGATACTATTAACATTTAATTACTATTGGTAACAGAATAAATAGCAGACAAATATCTGCAGATTAAATAATGCTGTAATTGAAAATTGTACACCTAATGTAGGCTACTGGCCCTTTCAGAGATATAATTTATTTTGCACTCCGTGTTGTGATTTTCACCAAATATGTTGTCTTTTCACACTATTTAAAGATGCACTATGCAGAAATCGCTGGTGTACAAAACCGAAAGTAAACTACGCAAAAACGGAACTTCAGAACGGGTAGCATAGAAACAGCACTCAGAACAGATCTACAGCTTCGTAGACTTGCTTTCAACGGGAATTAATCTTTAACTCACATTTCTATGTGAATTTGGTCAGGTCGCCCAAAAAGTTACATATTGTAGTTTTATACTGCACAATTGAATAAACAGTTTATGAAGCTCGCTTAGCCTATAGATCACATATTGCAAACAAATAATCTGAACTAAAAACTCACATATTTTGGAATTTCTGTGCATCCTTGACAATCACTAATCAATATCCAAAAATAGCACACGTATTTTCAGTGAGTCTGGGGTGTAATCATTAGCCAAACAGTCAACCTAAAACACATTTTTGTATTGGACAAATTCAGGTAGGTTCCTCTCCGTTTTCATTCCGTCTGCTTCCGTTTTAGAAACGTTTGCAACAGAATCAGTGGAATGAATACGTCCCAGCACATCATCATCTTCTCTCTTTTGTGGTACCAATGCGAGGGGTTATGGCAGAAGAAACGGTGTTGCAGTAGTTTAGTGTGTCGTATAATGACAAGTGATTCTGTGGAGCTTTGTACTCACATTGCCCTAAAAAAGGGAACAGGACCACGGAATTCAAGGGAACCTGAACTCAGACCACCCCTCGAGATGGTTTCAGTTTGGTTCACTTCGAGGGCTCTTTTGAGGGGTCTGAGTTCCTTTGGAGTGTTCACACTGCATAAATAAATGAAGCCGCACTGAGTTCACTAACTGTCTGAAAGGGACCAAGTATAAAAACAGCCAAAGTCATATGTACGTCGAGGGGAATGGAAATAATTGATGTACTAATTCAGTGAACATTTAATGTGTCACATTCAATATATCTAAAAATATTTACAAATAAAACAATCTTGGACATAGTTGAATAAAGATTTACAAATCAAACAATCATGGACATAGCTGAATAACATTCATAAAATAAATTACCATTTCTTCAAACTGCTATTCTGATTAATGTGAATTGTCCACATTAGTCTACATTTTGGCAATGAGAATTATGCTCTTGTGAAGTGTTCTTGTCATGCATTTGACCTCAAATGTGATTAAATACAATTGATAAATATTGGACAAATGATTCAGAAAAGAAACTGCCTTGCTGAGATGATGGCTGCAAGTGATTTAATTGGATGAATGAATGTCTGCTATCTCTTGATTGATTTTGACTGCAAATTAATCCAGTCCTATATAGTGCATATGCCCTTTTTTCCAGCTCATGTATCATAGCAATCTTCTTTTATTAGCCTACTTTCATTTCCTTCATATACCCCTCCTCGACCGATTTGTTTGTCTGCACATTGCAACACAAAGCCTTGCTGCTTCCCCACTTAAATACGGCAGGCAGCATAGGATTGGACAGTAACTCTTGACTTCCTTATACAGTACAGTGCAGTACACTACACTACACAGAGCCAATTATAGAATAAGTACATAGCTCTTGTACAATTCCCTACATAAGCATAGGAAGCTTATGAAGCCTTTTCAGTTTGTGACTTCTGACAGTCTGACAGCACAGCTTAGGACTACTGTTATTGCCTTGTCTAATGGTAAAGAGGAAGCACTGTCTCCTTAAATGTACTCAAATATTTTTGGTGTCACAGCCGAACATTCATCACAATGAGATGTATTCAAGGGGATAACGGACTGGAGAAAACAAAGCACTTGTTTCATGATGATTCAATTAAAGGGATAGGTCACCCAAAGTACATATTCATTTTGTAATTTGGGTAAACTATTTCTTTAAAAATGCATAATAATAGCAATACATAACCAGCAATGGATGGCTGTTGTACAATCACAAATCATTAAAGCAAGGAATAACAATGAGTCAGTGAATGACTATGTGGTGCAGCCTCATCATGCACCCCTACAATCGCCATGGTCATCTAGTGGTGCTGGTGGTTCTGAAGTCGCTGTGGGGGTTAGAGGCAGGGTGTGGAGGGGTGGGTGTGTGTGAGCATGTGTGTGAGCGCTGGCGGGGTGAGCGGTTGGCAGTGACGTGATGTAGCTGGGAGGACGGGGGTGGGGTTGAGGAGGTTAGAGGTATAGGGTCAGAAGTCAGGGGGAGTGTATTTACAGGTTGACCAGGTGGAGGTCGGAGGCGGCGAAGTGGGGGCACAGCGCCATGTCGGGGTTCTTGAGCTGCCGCAGCACCCGCCGGTGGAACTTGGAACGCACACGGTTGAACTCCATGATGTCACAGGGGTCCTCCTCGATCCAGAACCGATGGAACTCCTGCATTAGGTAACCTGTGAGAGGAGAAGGTGGAACATTAGCCGGACAGAACCACAGTAGCCTGGTCCTAGAACTGTTTGTGTTGTCTTGCCAATTCCTATGGTCATAGTTGGCTATACAGCACAAACAGATCTGGGACAAGCGGCTGGGATCACAGAGGAGGACCAGAAGAAAACGGAAAACCTGTAGGTTAGCAGGTAAGGGTGGGACAACAGTATAACATTTTCATACAGTACTACAATAACTGTACCAAAATTGAAAAAAACATTTGTTTTGGGTTATCATATTTCAGGGAAAGATACTACTATGATATTACGATAAAACAATATTTCAGGGAAAGATACTGTAGGAATTCTCACAGCATTTTCTGTCTGACAAGTTGAAGGCATGCTGATTGAGATTAGTGAGAAGCATGACTGAAAGTGTATAAGTGCGCCGTTCGGTTCTCAAGTTATATCAATATATCGTCACACGTGCTAGCAGATTTAACACAAAGACTGCATCTGAAATGGCACCCTATTGGACTCTTGGCAAATGTCTTACACTATATAGGGAATATGTTGCCATTTAGTAGTACGATACATATGGAATAGAGTACCATTTAGTAGTACAATACATATGGAATAGGGTGCCATTATGGGCACAGTGGTTCCCACTCACAGAAGGTCTGCTGGAAGTGGCTGAGGCTGGGCATCTCCGGGGCTACGTTGTACAGGTGGGTCTTCAGGGCTCCGCTCACCAGCAGAGAGTAGGCCAGATCCGTGATGTTGATGCCCACGATGGCAAAGGAGTATCTGGAACAATCAGTTATAAACATATCTAATTTTATCTGAAGCTGGAACAAAGGCAATCTTTTTAGCTGTGCCCAAGCCTCTGTGCTGCCCCCTGCGGTTGTTCCTTCTACACGACTTAAGTAGGCAGTAGGCACTAGTGGATATGGACTAGAATGGAATATATTTACAGTCTTATGCTTGTAATGTAGCTTAATGATCTCACAGGTTTTGATTGGATGAAAATAATGTATGGCCTTGTTGAGATTTGAAATCCACAACGTGGACTTGGCCTATTGCAGTGCAAGTATGAGAAGTGATTTTGCCAAGGTTTGACTGAGACAATTGAACTAAAGGAATAGGTGTGTACAAGAGCTGAATCTAAACAAATCCTGGCACACACACACACACACTTCACCTCTGAAAACACACACACACACACACACACACAATTCATCCTCTGAAAACACACACACACACAGCCTGAATATATATGTCACAGCCGGACTTCCAGTGCTGAAACAGCCCCTCTGCCGGAGCCAAATCTCCCTAGAGCTACAGTAACCCTCCACCCCATGCCCAGATCTCCCTAGAGCTACAGTAACCCTCCACCCCATGCCCAAATCTCCCTAGAGCTACAGTAACCCTCCACCCCATGCCCAAATCTCCCTAGAGCTACAGTAACCCTCCACCCCATGCCCAGATCTCCCTAGAGCTACAGTAACCCTCCACCCCATGCCCAGATCTCCCTAGAGCTACAGTAACCCTCCACCCCATGCCCAGATCTCCCTAGAGCTACAGTAACCCTCCACCCCATGCCCAGATCTCCCTAGAGCTACAGTAACCCTCCACCCCATGCCCAGATCTCCCTAGAGCTACAGTAACCCTCCACCCCATGCCCAGATCTCCCTAGAGCTACAGTAACCCTCCACCCCATGTCCAAATCTCCCTAGAGCTACAGTAACCCTCCACCCCATGCCCAGATCTCCCATAATCCTTTAAGACACTGCCAAGCCTATGGTATGATGAGGACACATGGACATCAAAGGATTCTTCTTGATATTCTCTCCTGTGCCATCTCCGCTGTACGTGCGTGTTTTAGGGATTTGAGACTCACCCAATTGCTTTATCAAAGTTCTTCTGTTCCCATTCTGCTTTGCTCATTTTGCTGTGGAGGACACAAGCGTGAGTGTGAGTGTGCATCTAGAGGTCTGACATTGCAGTGTTTTCTGACTGCTGAAGTAGCCTGGTCCCAGATCTGTTTGTGCTGTCTTGCCAACTCCTATGGTCATTGTCAAGACAGCACAAACAGAACTGCAACCAGTCTACTTCAGAGGTACCTCAGAAACGTCAAAGACCTCAGCTAATGAAACAAGATGAGCAGTGCAAAGAAAGTGCCATGATGCAGTTTCATATGACAATATCCATTACTATCTAGATTCTATAACTCATCGCAATTAATGAATGGAATGCGTAACTATAACAAGTACATATAGAAATAATTCAAAAAAGTAGCAAATCAATTGGTCAGTATGAATGTGAAATGATGAAGTAGTACCTTGCCTCTTTGGGAATGCTCCTACACACGTGAGAGACAGGGATGGAGAGAATGGAGGTGGAGAAAGAAAGAAAGTGAGTGTGCCCAGTGAGATGTAGACCAAAGCAAAGGTGCCAAACGACAGAAATTAAAACGCTAGTCACAATGTCACGCCCTGGCCTTAGTATTCTTTGTTTTCTTTATTATTTTAGTTAGGTCAAGGTGTGACATTGGGAATGTATGTGTTTTTTTGTAGTGTCTAGGGTGGTTGTAAGGTTTAGGGGGTTTATTAGAGTAGTTGGGTTTATGTTTAGTATAGAAGTCTAGCTGTGTCTATGGTTGCCTGAATGGTTCTCAATCAGAGACAGATGTCATTAATTGTCTCTGATTGGGAGCCATATTTAAGGCAGCCATAGGCACTAGGTTTTTGTGGGTAATTGTCTGTGTCTATGTTGCATGTTTGCACTTAGTCTTTTGATAGCTTCACGTTCGTCTGTTTGTTGTTTTGTTTCGTTGTCCTTCTTCCAATTAAAGAGAAGATGTATTTTCCACACGCTGCGCCTTGGTCCTCTCTCTCTCCCATTGACGATCGTGACAGAATTACCCACCTAAATCGGACCAAGCGGCGTGTCAAGCGGCAACAGGACCCACCTACACAGGATTTCTGGACATGGGAGGACGAATTGGATGGTAAGGGACCTTGGGCTCAACCAGGAGAATATCGCCGCCCCAAAGCTGAGCTGGAGGCAGCGAAAGCAGAGAGGCGGCGATATGAGGAGGCAGCACGGAAGCAAGGCTGGAAGCCCGTGAGTACAACCCAAAATTTTCTTGGGGGGGGGGGGCTAAGAGGTAGTGGGCCGAGGGCAGGTAGGAGACCTGCGCCCACTTCCCAGGCTAACCGTGGAGAGCGAGAGTACGGGCAGACACCGTGTTACGCAGTAGAGCGCATGGTGTCTCCTGTACGCGTGCATATCGGCCGGGCTAGATTGAGCGTTGAGCCGGATGTCATGAAGCCGGCCCAACGCATCTGGCCGCCAGTGCGTCTCCTCGGGCCGGCTTACATGGCACCAGCCTTACGCATGGTGTCCCCGGTTCGCCTACATAGGCCGGTGCGGGTTATTCCACCTCCCCGCACTGGTCGGGCGACGGGGAGCATACAACCAGGTAAGGTTGGGCAGGCTCAGTGCTCAAGGGAGCCAGTACGCCTGCACGGTCCGGTATTTCCGGCGCCACCTCCCCGCCCCAGCCCAGTACCACCAGTGCCTACACCACGCACCAGGCTTCCAGTGCGTTTCCAGAGCCCTGTTCCTCCTCCACGCACTAGCCCTATGGTGCGTGTCTCCAGCCCATTACCACCAGTGCCTACACCACGCACCAAGCCTCCTGTGTGTCCCCAGAGTCCTGTGCGTCCTGTTGCTGCTCCCCGCACTAGCCTAAAGGTGCGTGTCCTTAGCCCGGTACCTCCAGTTCCGGCGCCACGCACCAGGCCTATAGTGCGTCTCAGCCGGCCAGAGTCTGCCGTCTGCCCAACGCCGTCTGAACTGTCCGTCTGCCAAGCGCCGCATGAACTGCCCGTCTGGACTGAGCCTTCAAAGCCGCCCGTCTGCCATGAGCCTTTAGAGCCGTCTGCCAGACAGGAGCCGCTAGAGCCTTCCGCCAGACAGGATCAGCCAGAGCCTTCCGCCAGACAGGATCAGCCAGAGCCATCCGTCTGCCAAGCGCCATCTGAGCCATCCGTCTGCCAAGCGCCATCTGAGCCATCCGTCTGCCAAGCGCCATCTGAGCCATCCGTCTGCCAAGCGCCATCTGAGCCATCCGTCTGCCAAGCGCCATCTGAGCCATCCGTCTGCCAAGCGCCATCTGAGCCATCCGTCTACCCAGCGCCATCTGAGCCATCCGTCTACCCAGCGCCATCTGAGCCATCCGTCTACCCAGCGCCATCTGAGCCATCCGTCTGCACAGAGCCATTAGAGCCGCCCGTCTGTCCCGAGCCGTCAGAGCCGTTAGTCAGTCAGGAGCCGCTAGAGCCATTCGTCAGTCAGGATCTGCCAGAGCCGCCAACCAGACAGGATCTGCCAGAGCCGCCAACCAGACAGGATCTGCCAGAGCCGCCAACCAGACAGGATCTGCCAGAGCCGCCAACCAGACAGATCTGCCAGAGCCGCCAACCAGACAGGATCTGCCAGAGCCGCCAACCAGACAGGATCTGCCAGAGCCGCCAACCAGACAGGACCTGCCAGAGCCGCCAACCAGACAGGACCTGCCAGAGCCGCCAACCAGACAGGACCAGCCAGAGCCGTCAGCCAGACATGACCAGCCAGAGCCGTCAGCCAGCCAAGACCAGCCAGAGCCGTCAGCCAGCCAAGACCAGCCAGAGCCGTCAGCCAGCCAAGACCAGCCAGAGCCGTCAGCCAGCCAAGACCAGCCAGAGCCGTCAGCCAGCCAGGATCCGCCAGAGCCGTCAGCCAGCCAGGATCCGCCAGAGCCGTCAGCCAGCCAGGATCCGCCAGAGCCGTCAGCCAGCCAGGATCCGCCAGAGCCGTCAGCCAGCCAGGATCCGCCAGAGCCGTCAGCCAGCCAGGATCCGCCAAAGCCGTCAGCCAGCCAGGATCCGCCAGAGCCAGCCAGCCAGGATCCGCCAGAGCCAGCCAGCCAGGATCCGCCCCTCAGTCCGGAGCTGCCGTCCTTCAGTCCGGAGCTGCCCCTTGTCCCGGGGCTGCCCCTTGTCCCGGGGCTGCCCCTTGTCCCGGTGCTGCCCCTTGTCCCGTTTCTGCCCCTTGTCCTGCTGAGGCCTATTATTTTAGGTGGGGGTATTTGGAGGGTGGCCATTTGGAGGAGGCTACCAAAGCGGGTATGGACAATGGTGGAGTGGGGGCCACGTCCCGCACCCGAGCCGCCGCCATGATGGGGCCCACCCCGGACCCTCCCCTTTCTATGTCAGTTTGTGCGGTCGGAGTCCGCACCTTTGGGGGGGGGTACTGTCACACCCTGGCCTTAGTATTCTTTGTTTTCTTTATTATTTTAGTTAGGTCAGGGTGTGACATGGGGAATGTATGTGTTTTTTGTAGTGTCTAGGGTGGTTGTAAGGTTTAGGGGGTTTATTAGAGTAGTTGGGTTTATGTTTAGTATAGAAGTCTAGCTGTGTCTATGGTTGCCTGAATGGTTCTCAATCAGAGACAGATGTCATTAATTGTCTCTGATTGGGAGCCATATTTAAGGCAGCCATAGGCACTAGGTTTTTGTGGGTAATTGTCTGTGTCTATGTTGCATGTTTGCACTTAGTCTTTTGATAGCTTCACGTTCGTCTGTTTGTTGTTTTGTTTCGTTGTCCTTCTTCCAATTAAAGAGAAGATGTATTTTCCACACGCTGCGCCTTGGTCCTCTCTCTCTCCCATTGACGATCGTGACACACAACTGCAGTCATCCAAGTCCGTACTATAAATTGCAGCTATAGACTGACACAGCCACAGTGTAGCCTAACCAGTGTAGAAGAACTAGTGTTGGGTTCATTAGGGCACACTGGAAAATTATCTTAAATTGTACACCACGGAAAGCAAAAATGTGTGTTTCTTATTGGGCAAGTTCAGGTAGTTCCTCCCTGTTCAGTCCCACGAGAAACTCAAAACATCAGAGAGGTCTGAAGGGAAATAGAATTCAAGACTACTGATAGTGATTTCCCGTTTTATAAGATTTCCTCCAAAGGGGTTTCAATAGTGGGACTCTTATGTTGAGAGTTAGTGTGACTCCAGCGCTTAAATTAATCATACAGGTCACGTTCCAGGCCAACTACATTGCAGACGTTGCATTGCATCAACCAATGGTTAAGTGCCACTTCATCGAGAGCACAGTCGGGCATCTGATTGCTATATCATATGATGTGGCTAGATAATATGTTCAACACCTATCCAGGTGTTCTGGATCTGGAAGGCTTCTGCAATGTAGTCAGCCTGGAACGCGGGATAAGATGGTGAGCTGACAAATAAGCATGATAGGTACAAATCATCCAAAATATCTAGCAGTCATTGGTTCGACCCTAGACAGGTCATTCTTCATAGCATGTTCTAAGGGGTTGATATAAATCAAGAGCCAATCTCTACGCTATAGGTCAGGGGGCGGGTGAAGGAGGGGTAAAGGGAAGGGAACCACCTGTGTTTGGGCTGCAGGGAGTCATGAAGCACCTGGAGAGCGGTGGCCTTGTCATGCTCAGCAAAATATCTATGGTAGAGGAAGTTAAAACACAGGGGAAACATAAATTAGGATTGTACAGGATTGTCTCTATGTCCCTTGACATTGTTACTGGATGTATAATCAGTACTGTACTACTGTCTGGTCCTTGTCTGCAGAGGAAAACATTTGTACAGTACAGTGACTCATATTACACACACACACATGACACCATCACACGACACTGTCACACACACAGAGACACTCACAGAAGATTGTGTAGGCCCAGTAGACCCATGCCCCTGAAGTCAGTCTTGGGGTCATTGCCTTGGAAACCGATCTCACACCACTGCTTGGAGATCCGCCCGGTGAGTGTCGAATCAGGACGCAGTGTCTTCCACAGCTACAACAGAACAAACACAGACATTAATCTGGGAGAGACTACTTACTGCTATCAGTAAATACAGCCAGATCCCGTATTCATAAAGTGTCTCAGAGTAGCAGTGCTAGGAACAGGTCCACTCCCTGTCAATATATTGTTATTCGTTATGATTTAAAGGCCAAACTGATCCTGGATCAGCAATCCTACTCTGAGACAGTTTATGAATATGGGCCCTGATATTCAAAACCTGGCCCTTTCAAACATAGCAAATAACAATTTATATCAGCAATTCAGTCACCTTACATTCTGAGCAGGGGATCAAATTATATACTGTATCTAACCCACACAAAGTAACTACCCCACTCTAGCTCCCAAACTATAGAAAGCACAGAAATTCTACTTGTCTAGCTACTTTATATCAATTCCAGTAAGCACAGATGTCAGCAGCACAAGTCAGTATATCAACACATACATTAAATAGTGGTATTTATTGTAGCACTTCATAATGCATTATAATAACATTACATCTTACCTTCATCAACATCTCCTCATGGTCGGGGTTCTCACAGTCGTACGGCTCCCTGCGTAGCTTCTCCACCTCCGCCACCAGGCTACGGTAGCCGACGATCTGGAACAGACTGGCCTGGAGGGAGATGCCTAGCCTGGGGAGAAACACAGCCATGCAAGGGTCAGCCTATAGGTTAGCCTGGAGGTGACGTACTACTATAGGTTTGTGTTCAATAGACACCAAACGGAAGAGAATGAAAGGGGGAGTGGAGAGAGGCTGGTCTAGTCTTTTCCTATACAAAATGCTCAAACAATAAGCTATGGTGTACCCTAATGAACTCAACCCAGTGCTTCTCTTATGGCTTAGCCTGGATGAGCCTTGAGGTCTGTGAGAGCATGCTCTTTTTGGAGGCTCCTTTTGTAAGTACTAGAGCCAGGATTCAATCCTAGGTCCATTGTAGCGCAGGGCACTATAACGGTCTCTTAAAAGGTAATTTGCGTTTGAGCCGACTTGCAAGGTTTACCAAAAATGCAATCTCTGAAGAACTTTGTGGAAAATACCTTTAAAAAGGGATTGTCAGCTGTATAGTAACCAGTGCTATACGTGCCTTGGACTGGATCCTGGGCCACTGTAGGTGTTTCAATCCTGATCAGTAGTCTGACTAGAGTATATATCAATTGTATTCTAGCTAGGTCGGGCACGTTATGAACCTTAAAAGACCGCTTGGTGGCTCTCAGTACTTCATTATAGTGATTAAATCTGCCTATGCAAATGATGCAGTGATCAACAGATTCAGTGCTGAACATGATCTTACTGTGGGTTAGTGTCAGGGTTGACCTTCTTCAGGGTCATGATGTCATCGATGGTCTTCTCCACTCGGTCTGGGTGAGCACTGAGGGCAGACTGGCACAGCTGGAGAGGGAAGAGAAAGATGAGGAGAAAGAGGAGTAGGAGGAGGAAGAAGAATAGGAGGCAGGAGAAGGAAGAATAGGGAGCAGGAGGAGGAAAAGGGGGCATGAAGAGAAGGAGGAGGAATAGGGGGCAGGAGGTGGAGGAATAGGGGGCATGAAGAGAAGGAGGAATAGGGGGCAGGAGGAGGATGAGGAAGAATAGGGGGCAGGAAGAGGCGGAGGAGGAATAGGGGGCAGGAGGAGGAGGAGGAATAGGGGGCAGGAAGAGGAGGAGGAGGAATAGCGGGCAGGAGGAGGAGGAGGAAAGCACAAAGCATCATCACAGTTGTGTAAAAATGTGTATAAGTTATGAAATACCATATTACCCATCAAATGTACACCACTCACCTCATTCTTTGAGTACATGAGGGAAGACTCTGAATGGGAAAAACAAGTTAAAAAATAAATGCTAACAAACCTACAGTATTTCAAATTCCCAGTTCCCACCACTTTTATCATTATCATAGCCTACATATCTCTCACACAGAATCAGAATTGATAACAGATGAAATTACATGTTGACGAATTAAACAATTATTCTAAGACAATAAGTAGGCCTACCGATCTTAAGGGTCCTTCGGGCCCCTGGCTTGTTGTTGTGGCAGATCCGTTGCAGTTCGCACCTCCCCGTGACCTTCCTGATCACAAACTTCAGGCCTCGCCACAGACATTTACAGTACAGGAACACAAAGAACTGTGTCACCACCCTACAGGAGGGGGGAGAGAGAGAGAGAGAGAGAGAGTATATTCTCTCCTATCAAAAGGACCACGTCAGGGGTATTGGACACAGAATGAGACAACCTCTCTACATTCATTTTGTGACCGACCCAGGTCTTCTGCGTACCCCATCAAGACTGTGTTAGCAGACTGAGCTAAAGTCTAGGAATTAGCTTGGGGAACTAATTCAAGTCTTCAGGTCACAGTCAAAGTTACTCATCCTCGGTTTGACTAAGACACACTGATTTAATCTAGGACAGAAGTACAGTGATGTGCTACAGTAGCCATAATGTTCTGTACCTTGTACAGTGTATGCTTATAATGGGCACCATTGTTAAGTGTTTATGCTCAGGGAAGAGAATACCTGCTCAGCTGCACCATTTTTTTTATACTTGAATTGCACAGCCTGCCACAGCTCTTCATTTGTGTTGTTGTTCAATGTACACATCAAATGACATTATTCTCTCTTCTCTTCTCTCTCCTCCCCCTCTCCCAGGCTCCATATTTAGGTCTGAGGGGAGCCACCGCCCCCATCCTGATAAGAGAGTGTAGTTCCAGATGCCCAACTGGGACAGAGGGAGAAGCATGACGTGGGTCGGGCACACAGCAGCCTCCTAATGTAGGCTGTACTAGCACAGTGTGTGTGTGTGTGTGGGGGTAGGGGGGGGGGGGGTGAAAATGTGAATTTGTGTTGTAGGGAACATCTACAGTTCAAGTCGGAAGTTTACATACACCTTAGCCAAATACATTTAAACTCAGTTTCACAATTCCTGACATTTAATCCTAGTAAAAATTCCCTGTCTTAGGTCAGTTAGGATCACCACTTTATTTTAAGAATGGGAAATGTCAGAATCAAGTTTCAATCAATCAAGTTTATTTTATATAGCCCTTCGTACATCAGCTAATATCTCGAAGTGCTATACAGAAACCCAGCCTAAAACCCCAAACAGCAAGCAATGCAGGTGTAGAAGCACGGTGGCTAGGAAAAACTCCCTAGAAAGGCCAAAACCTAGGAAGAAACCTAGAGAGGAACCAGGCTATGAGGGGTGGCCAGTCCTCTTCTGGCTGTGCCGGGTGGAGATTATAACAGAACTATGCCAAGATGTTCAAAATGTTCATAAGTGACAAGCATGGTCAAATAATAATCATGAATAATTTTCAGTTGGCTTTTCATAGCCGATCATTAAGAGTTGAAAACAGCAGGTCTGGGACAGGTGGCGGTTCCATAACCGCAGGCAGAACAGTTGAAACTGGAATAGCAGCAAGGCCAGGTGGACTGGGGACAGCAAGGAGTCAACATGCCCGGTAGTCCTGACGTATGGTCCTAGGGCTCAGGTCCTCCATAATAGTAGAGAGAATTATTTACTTCAGCTTTTATTTCTTTCATCACATTCCCAGTGGGTCAGAAGTTTACATACACTCAATTAGTATTTGGTAGCATTGCCTTTAAATTGTTTAACTTGGGTCAAACGTTTCAGGTAGCCTTCCACAAGCTTCCCACAATAAGTTGGGTGAATTTTTGCCCATTCCTCCTGACAGAGCTGGTGTAACTGAGTCAGGTTTGTAGGCCTCCTTGCTCGCACACGCTTTTTCAGTTCTTCCCACAAATTTTCTATGGGATTGAGGTCAGAGCATTGTGACGGCTACTCCAATACCTTGACTTTGTTGTCCTTAAGCCATTTTGCCACAACTTTGGAAGTATGCTTGGGGTCATTGTCCATTTGGAAGACCCATTTGCGACCAAGCTTTAACTTCCTGACTGACGTCTTCAGATGTTGCTTCAATATATCCACATAATTTTCCTTTCTCATAATGCCATCTATTTTGTGAAGTGCACCAGTCCCTCCTGCAGCAAAGCACCCCCACAACATGATGCTGCCAACCCCTGTCCTTCACGGTTGGGATGGTGTTCTTTGGCTTGCAAGCCTCCCCCTTTTTCCTCTAAACATAACAATGGCCATTATGGCCAAACAGTTCTATTTTTGTTTCATCAGACCATAGGACATTTCTCCAAAAAGTACGATCTTTGTCACAATGTCCAGTTGCAAACCGAAGTCTGGCTTTTTTAGGGCGGTTTTGGAGCAGTGGCTTCTTCCTTGCTGAGCGGCCTTTATAGGACTCATTTTACTGTGGATATAGATACTTTTGTACCTGTTTCCTCCAGCATCTTCACAAGGTCTTTTGCTGTTGTTCTGGGATTGATTTGCACTTTTCGCACCAAAGTACGTTCATCTCTACGAGACAGAGCGCGTCTCCTTCCTGGGCGGTATGATGGCTGCGTGGTCCCATGGTGTTTATACTTGCATACTATTGTTTGTACATATGAATGTGGTACCTTAAGGCATTTGGAAATTTCTCCCAAGGATGAACCAGACTTGTGGAGGTCTACCATTTTTTTCTGAGGTATTGGCTGATTTATTTTGATTTTCCCATGATGTCAAGCAAAGAGGCACTAAGTTTTAAGATAGGCCTTGAAATACATCCACAGGTACACATCCAATTGACTCAAATTATGTCAATTAGCCTTTTTAACTCAAATACTTATAGTAAGTTGAACTCAAAGTCAATGAAAAGTCATTTTTACTTAAAATGTGTATGTGGAACTGACTGAAAACTAAATGAGAAGTCACATCAACAAAAACAAATTATGTTTCAACCCATTAACTTTCTACCCAGCATGCTCTACTGCAGGTCCATTTTTGGGAAATGTTTGTAATATGTGTTTTTGCATGTACAATGAGTGAGTGATTAATTAATCTTATGCTACACAAAGATAAATAACATACATTTTCCTAAACTAATCCAAACATTTAGTTAGATTTTTTTGCACCGGTACTGAAATGGTTGTTCCATTTAAAATGGCTCATGTAGTATCAAAACCCTGGCAGTCCTTATGAATGCAGGTTGTGGGTGAATAACAATTCCAATTGTTGGATAGCCTAACTCTGACTGGATTCCATTAGGAATTACACATCACTTTGCAAGCTGGCATAATGTGATTTACAGGTAGGGTTGCAAATCCTGGTAAATTTCCCAGGTTTTCTAGAAATCTGGGTTGGAGGATTCCTGGAAATCTTCCAACCAGGATAGTTTTTTAATCTGTGAATTTTGGGGAAGTTACTGGAATTTTGCAACAGTACTGAAACCATCAGTTTCAGACCATTGTATTACGGTAAAGCTTCCTCAAAATAAGGCCTAATGAGATACGTAATGTATTGTCAGCACAGGAGGCTGCTGAGCGGAGGATGGCTCATAATAATGGCCAGAACGGTGCGAATAAATGACCTAGATACCATGCGTATTTGATACCATTCCACTGATTCCGCTCCAGTTATTACCACGAGCCCATTCTCCCCAATTAAGGTGCCACCAACGTCCTGTGATTGTCATAAAGAGTTTAATTATAATGACAATCTTCACCTAGGAACTCACTTGGTGAAGGCCACAGGATTGAAATACAGTCATGGGGGGTAACTGTACATTTCACTCGAAAAGGCAAAGTATACTGGGAAATGATTTTTGAGGCGTGGCTTAGTGGAGCCATTACTCAAAATGTTCAAGCTGATACAACTCAAATCTGGACCCCCTACAGCACGTGTCAAACTCATTCCACGGAGGGCCTAGTGTCTGCGGGTTTTCGCTCCTCCCATGTACTTGAGTATTAATTGAAAGGAAAAAACAAAAACCTGCAGACACTAGGCCCTCCATGGAATGAGTTTGACACCTCTGAGATAGTCACTGTGACCCTACAGAGCAGGGCTGTCAAACTCATTCCATGGAGGGCACTGTCTCTTGGTTTTTGTTATTTCCTTTTAATTAAAAGCTAGACAACCAGGTGAGGGGAGTTCCTTACTAATTAGTTACCTTAATTCAGCAATCAAGTACAAGGGAGGAGCAAAAAACTCACAGATACTCGGCCCTACGTGGAATGAGATTGACACATGTGCTCTGTTGGTTTAAGTCATGACTACAAAATCACTTTAAGTAACTGTACTCAGATATATTAAGTGCATCTATCTATCTAATCTATCTAGGGGAACCTGTTTGAAGGTGATGAGTTGGAGTGAGAACTGTGGTTCATGGCCCATACTCAACTGAGTATTTGCCAAGTCGGAGAGCTTGGAAGCTATAAGGCTCTATCTGCATTTTTGTCAAAATGTAGTTATTGACATAGCCTTGTTCTGTTCAATGTTCAGCAAGTGCCAACACAGGTGAACACCACTAGTGCTTTGAAATGTGTTCGAAATGTGATAATAACCTAATATTAGGGACGTCAAACATTCAGGCTTCTGCACTGACACCATGGAGGCTCTAGTCTAGAGCGCCTGGTTAAATTGTGTTTGAGAGCATGTTTTAACTGTCTAACTGGTTAAATTAGTGAGAAATAGATATTGTTGCAATGTGAGTGGGCAACATATACTATCATCTTAAATTGATATGTTGAATTATTTTTCCATATGAAATTATTGGATATTGCCCTAATGTGGACAGTTTGTGCTATTACCTTACACAAGCTTGCATTTCTACCCCATAAAATTTAGTGGAATTACACATCCTTTTTACCTTAGATTGGTAATGTTAGTATAAACGTTTATAGTCATCACAATGACAAGATTGACTGCTTAAAACATATCAATGTCTTAATGAAATGGGTTAATGGAATGGCACCAAAAATTCGGGGTGGTCTCTCCATAAAAGTTGTTGGCTAAACACCAATACACAGATTTGACAGTCAAATGTAAGTAGCTGCTAAACGTTCTCACTGTTGATATCCTATGCCCCACTGTAATTCATTTAAATTAGGATCAGTTTGGGCCAGAAGGTTACCGACCACCACGGATGAGCTCACTCTCCTTGCCTGTCTCATTACACCACGGTCAGAGCCGGCTGAAGACAATGATCAGGTAGGGGGAAATCAGATTTTCAACATTTATAATTATAAAATGTATGCAACGATTTTGGGTACCCACATATTCTGATTACCAACTTTGAGCGTTTCATCATGGTTTGCGTTTTCAACACCAATCAAATAAGACTTTGTCAATCTCGACAAATAGAAAATACATCCCTCCCTTCTAAGTATCTAAAGCTTGGAATCTCAGAATGCCATTAAACTTTTTGTTGTTTTGAAACAGTCTGTTTGCAATCATCGATTGGCAGGTGTGCAGTTAGTTTGCAGGACTTATATTACAGTGGAGTGGATGAACGTGCGCAGGTAGCCTACAGGAGAATTTTGAAGTATCCTAATCAGATTAAAAAATTGTGAATGGTTGTTTTTATGCTACAAAAATAAGGTAATACAATTTAAAAGTTAAATGACAAATATTTAGGCTATAATTGAAGCATTAGGATCTAGGTCAAGGAATAGCCGCTTGGATCGGAAAGGAGGCAGAACGTGCGTTAAGATTTTTTGAATACCAGGGTCTGCTGGGAGCATAGGCCTTTGTGGCTACAATATATAGGACGACTTGGGAGAATGATGATTGGCAACAGACAGAGCATCCGTATCAGAAAAAACATTTGACAGTCCTGTACTTTGCCTTTCTAGAATGTATAATATGTAGAAAGTAGACCCACAACTGAACCAAATGGAATTCATGGAAAGAAACATTCAAATAACAGGGCTTTTATGCCGTTATTCAAATGACATTTTCACTGCAGTTTTCAGCCTATTGTAGAACGGTACTCATTTGAAAACAATAATGCTAATATTAATTGCATTGTGGTGTTGTAGGCTAGTCTAGGTAGGGTAATTGTATTGTCCCTAAGGCCATACAAATTGAATTAACTGTATAACAGCAAAAAACTAAAGGATCGCTATCACTAAATCAAATCAAAGTTGTATACTTTGTAATAATACTAAACAACCTTTGTACAACACCTAACGACCTCACCAAGAGATTTTTGCCTTTTGGTATTGTAGCGAACGGTGAGGCAAGGCATGGCGTGAAAGACAAACTCTAGACATGGTGTTAATAGGGTTAACCCACTTGCAGAGATTTGTAATGTGGCTCATATAGCGAGGTTTGCTACATTGCCCCCTCCATATTTAAAGGCACGTCCCTGTGCTTCGACTACTCAGCCCCGTAGCACGTCTGAACCATGCGTTCTGATGGCCTCACGGCCGCCATCCCACTTCTGACACCAATGTAGCAAACAGCAGGATAAGGAAGTGAAACAAGGTCACTGGCGTGAAATTTAAACACCCTATGCATCGTGCCAAAAGGGTTAACACACTTGGTTGGAATAGTATAATTTCATCTCACATTTTACTCACTTAGCAGACACTTTTACTCAAAGGCACATCAACAGATTTTTCACCTAGACAGCTCAGGGATTTGAATCAGCAAACTTTTGGTTACTGGCCCAATGCTCTTAACTGCTAGGCTACCTGCAACCCTCATCATGGCTCATATTACAGTCACAGGGACCAGGGTTTGCGTCCCAGTCAGGGTACCCCCTAAACCACTACTGTGCCTTCGGAAAGTATTCAAACCCCTTGACTCTCTCCACATTTTGTTACGTTACAGCCAAACTGTAAAATTGATTAAATTAAGAATATCCTTAGCAATCTACAAATCTTTTTTGTCATTATGGGGTGAAATAAAAATAAATACATTTCCATAGGTATTCAGACCCTTCGCTATGAGACTCGAAATTGAACTCAGGTGCATCCTGTTTCCAATGGCCATCCATGAGATGTTTCTACAACTTGATTGGAGTCCACCTGTAGTAAATTCAATTCATTGGACATGATTTGGAAAAACTCACACCTGTCTATATAAGGTCCCACAGTTGACAGTGCATGTCAGAGCAAAAACCAAGCCATGAGGTCGAAGGAATTTTCTGTAGAGAGCTGAGACAGGATTGTGTCGAGGCACAGATCTGGGGAAGGGTACCAAAAAATTTCTGCAGCATTGAAAGCCCCAAGAACACAGTGGCCTTCAGCATTCTTAAATGGAAGAAGTTTGGACCCACCAAGAGTCCACCAAACTGAGCAATCAGTGGACCAAGAAGGGCCTCGGTCAGGGAGGTGACCAAGAACCAGATGGTCACTCTGACAGAGCTCCAGAGTTCCTTTGTGGAGATGGGAGAACCTTCCAGAAAAACAACCATCTCAGCAGAACACAACCAATCAGGCCTTTATGGTAGAGTGGCCAGAAAGAAGCCACTCCTCAGTTAAAGGCACATGACAGGCCGCTTGGAGTTTGCCAAAAGGCACCTAAAGACTCTGACCATGAGAAACAAGATTCTCTGGTCTGATGAAACCAAGATTGAACTCTTTGGCCTGAATTCCAAGCGTTGCGTCTGAAGGAAATCTGGCACCATCCCTACGGTGAAGCAATCATGCTGTGGGGATGTTTTTCAGCAGCAGGGACTGGGAGACCGGTCAGGATCAAGGGAAAGATGAACGGAGTACAGAGAGAGCCTTGATGTAAACCTGCTCCAGAGTGCTCATACCTCAGACTGGGGCGAAGGTTCACCTTCCAACAGGACAACGACCCTAAGCACACAGCCAAGACAACGCAGGAGTGGCTTCGGCACAAGTCTCTGAATGTCCTTGAGTGGTCCAGCCAGAGCCCAGACTTGAACCTGATCGAACATCTCTGGAGAGACCTGACAATAGCTCTGCAGCAACGCTCCCGTTCAACCTGACAGAGCTTGAGAGGATCTGCAGAGAAGAATGGGAAACTCCCCAAAAACAGGTGTGCCAAGCTTGTAGCGTCATACCAAAGAAGACTCGAGGCTGTAATCGCTGCCAAAGGTGCTTCAACAAAGTACTGAGTAAAGAGTCTGAATACTTATGTAAATGTCATATTTCAGTTTTTAATTTTTAAGAAATTAGCAAAAATGTCTAAATCTGTTTTTGCTTTGTCATTATGGGGTATCGTTTTCAGAATGATTCAGGGGAAAATTGATTTAATCAATTTTAGAATAAGCCTGTAACCTCACAAAATGAGTAAAAGTCAAGGGGTCTGAATACTTTCCGAAGGGACTGTATATTGGTGTCAGGTGTTGAAGAGCAACATTAGTCACAGTACATTTGTGTTAGGCTAGCAGTGTTTCTGTCAGGTTTCTGTACTGCACATGCGATGGCAGAATATGCTCAACAAATGTGCACCCGATTGCTACAGATCATCATATCATTCGGCCAGGTAGGCCTACTTTGCAGTCTACATTTAAGGTAAACTGGATCTCTTTTTCCCCCATAAGTCTGTCCCACTTTAGCTACTCCATGTTGTCCTAGTTTAGCTAGCTATGGTTAGTAAAGCGGGGCAACTAAAAAAATGACAGAATCACAAAATGTAAACATAATATTGGCAACTTTTTTATGTATTTTGATGCACCAGTAAATAGTATTCACATTTACATTACAATTTGGCACAGTGCATTATTTATGACAGTTGTATAACCTTAACATCAACACAGAAAAAAAGCTACATCACTAATCTGTACTGTGTGCTTTGCAGGGTGTGGTTTCTCTGCAAGGACTTAGTAACAATAGTTTTGATTGGTCTCTTGTCAGACCAAGAAATAGACAAGTCAGGATTAAGCTGTCCCAGTTTATATGATGTCCCACTCTTTCTGAATTCACCCTATTTATGAAAATGTCTTGTCAACAGGAAGCAGCAACAGCATCATTTTCAACTTAAGTTTAAGCAATATAATGAATCTGCAATTGTATTGTACTTAATCAGGTAAAAACTGCGGAATGGGTCCAAAAACGTGCTGTGATTGATTTATGTTGATGATATACCAGAAATCACCAACACGGGTTTGCCCTGCCTACTAATATGAAGCAGATGATAGTATGAAAGGATACACAGCAGCCATGTAGACTAACACATGTCCACTGAGTGTATTGATCACAGACCACACATCCCGGGGGACCATTTTCTCTCCCCACTGCCTGAGAACGAGACTGGCATGCTAAGTAGGCCAAGCACACGCAGGGTGAGCGCATTCAAACATTAGCCAACTCCATTAGCCGATGGAGCAGCACCAAGCACTGCCATGGGACACGGGAACAGGCGGAGAGCACTTGTGCTTGCAAACACTCACATGGTAATTAAGTGATTGGTAGGCCTACACTACGCACAATAACCACCCTAACCGAGCGTCGTCACTGAAAAGATCGTAAAAGCGCAAAGGCGCGAGAATAAAGGCCTGGTTGCCTGCAAAAACCCTCTGTTCTCTATTCTCCTAAATATCTATATTCTCCTACACCTGACCGATTGGCGGAGCTGTCCTTTCAGCACCACACACACAAGGGCACAGTTTGTCACATAAAATCGGGCCTATCTAAACAATATGGTGTAAATTAAATTCGGGTTGTCAAGCTTCTTGATAACTAGCTTCTTATTCATTCGCATTTGACCATGGAATAACAACAGGCATTTAAGGCCACTGGGAGGACTTCGTTTACCATTTAAGGCTATATAGACAAAATGTCACTCCACATGAGTGAAAAGAAAACATTCAACATTTTAGGCTTCGCCTATGTGAGTTGACAGTATAGGCAAGGTCTCATTACAAGAAGTTCTGACCATTCATAAAAAAACATATTTATTAGGCCAGGGCTATAGCAAAGTATCCCTTGCAGAAAGAGCATATATTTGCCTACCTCAAAAAATGCTTCATTTTTATGGTTTTGCCGAGTTCCTTATCTTTTCTTTAGAAATGACACACGGGCAACGGCCGATGTATTCCTGCAAAAAAAAAAGAAACCGGTGGGAAGGGAAAAACATAATTTTACATTATTGATACAAGCACACAGAAACAAAGATAGCCCTAAAACGTGTTAATGTCTGGTGAATGGCGCGTTTTATTTGGTCGGCAGTTTCCATGGTGCTACTGTGCTGTCGGATTATAGGCTATATGCTACATTGCTGTGAGCAAGTATTGATATAGCCTAGCCTACCAGTTCTTCGGGTTAGGCTACCTGCAATATGATGAAATTAACATTCTTAATCTCATTATAAGGTAAATACATCACACAGTTGTGTGGTTTGGTGCAGCCTTAGCCTATTTCTCGAAGCTAATAATTGGCACCCAAGTCACACCATGCATAATCCGAGCTCTCGAATAACACAATGAAATCAATCGTGCGTCTCAAAATGGAACATGCACATATTTACAAATATATCAATAAATTGCACTCACAGGAAATAAGAAATGAGAGGAGCCTTATAAAGACGCAATAGATTGCCGCTGGTGGTGGCCTCGCGTTTGTGTGGTTGTCGTCTTCACTATGTAGCAGGTAACTGTTCTTCCTCCATGATGACAGCGTCACTGAGTGGATGAGGAGACGGAACGGCAGAACAGCATCGCAATGCAGGGTTATTGCCGCCGCGAGGTGGAGTAAAGAGCGTCAGCCCAGCCCAAGCGTCGCGCTTCAGACAGACACCTTCGTAAAAACAAAACGGGTCACAGATTCATCAGACCCAAAGAGATGTCCACCTAAATTATATCATTTTATCAGATTGTCATGTTTGTTTTGTGTCGCTTAGGCCAGCTAGCCTACTTGGTAAATGCGGTGCGCCTGGCTACAAAATAGTCTAGGGCGCAGGAATCGCAGTCTGTCGGGGTCAGGTTAAGTCTGGCCATTTCGACTGTCAACCATACAAAAAACTCTATATTTGTGACACTATAATAAGATCATATGGGCTATTAAGCCTATATACGTATTGGATGAGCGAGCACACACCTTAAGGTTTTAAATGATGTGTTCTAATCAGCTATCAATATTATCTAGTCGTGTGATTTACAGGCTCCGCGATCTGTTATTTCTGTACGTCCAACGTTTTACAGTGCATCGTCTTATAGGGCTAGGCTATCGATCTGTTTCTTGTATTGTCTCAAGACAGACCTGGCAACTTGTCTAACATGATGCAGGTTCTCTCTTTAAATATAGCCTATCATTAATTCTGATTTGGTCTCTAGGATAACTGTCTCCGTACACTGGAAATATTGGTTGTGCATGGTTGTTTGACAACCATAATAACCAAGACTAAGAATCAAGATGTTAATTAAATAATGTGTGTAGCCATAATGCAGCAATTGGTTTGCACTTTGCAGCATTGCCCTTTCAATGCTATCTGTTCGTCTGAATATGGGACATTACATTGACAAACTGACAGTCACTGAGGGATATAGCACAATAATGACGACACAACATCCACATAGAAAATAAGAGCCATGATGAGGTAACCAGAAATACAAGAGAATAACTAACTTTATTATCATCAATAGGCTATTAAAAACACTTCTGCAAAGGCATATTTTGTTGACAACCCATTTTCAGCAAATGTACACCTAAATACCAATGTAGGAAAGATACACAAGCGATGGCCTCTGATGGACGTATATTTAATTTCATCCAACAAAATGACATACATTACATTACCAAAAGTATGAAGACAACTGCTCGTCGAAGGCATTCCACTAGATGTTGGAACATTGCTGCAGGGACTTGCTTCCATTCAGCCACGAGCATTAGTGAGGTTTGGCACTGATGTTAGGCGATTAGGCCTGGCACGCAGTCGGCGTTTCAATTTATCCCAAAGGTGTCACGCCCTGATCTGTTTCACCTATCCTTGTGCTTGTCTCCACCCCCTCCAGGTGTCACCCATTTTCCCCATTATCCCCTGGGTACTTATACCGGTGTTCTCTGTTTGTCTGTACGTTGTTTGTCTTGTTGTGCTTACCATGTGAAGACGTCTTTCAGCTTCTAGCTACACAGCCCAGCAAAGGCCGTCCTACAGCTCCCTCCACGTCCACAGTACCAGTCAAAGCTCTCTGCAGCTCAGACCTCGCCATGTCCTTCTGAGGTGACCCTGAGAAACAAACTAGGACAGAGAGAGGGAGAGAGAGGAAGGGGGGGTGAGAAAGACAGATTAGGAAATGAGAGAGAGCGATGGAAGAGAGAAATGGAGGGAGAGATGGAAAAGAGAGGGGAGCGAGAGAGAAAGAACAGAGAGAGGAGACGAGAATGAACATGTTCATAATTACTACTGAACACATTAACAATGTGTTTTATTAAGAATGTCTGCATCAAAGACACAGACAAGGGATGTGCAGTAATGGTTAGTGCTAACTGGGATCTTTGGAAGGTTCATACCCTAAACCCTAACCCTAACCCTTCCCTAACCATTTTAAATTTAAACTTCAATGGAGTGACGTCAGAGTTGGACGTCTCAATGATACTTAATAGCAAGGGCCATGCAGTAATCTCCCCTGGAATTTATGCCTCATTATATGGTACTCAACTAGGCCCCCTGCAGTCAAAGGAAAGTAACACTGCTAATTCTCTTTTAATGTGTCAATCTTTTTCAGAACAGATTAGTACTTTTGGAAAGTAGACTACGCACTTCATAGGCCTACTGCTCTATTCTCAGACCCAATGTTTCTAATCATGGAAGATTCCCTTTTGAGAAATACCAGCAATACCATCTCTCTCAATGCCATCCTATCTGTTTCTCCTGGATTATCCATCATTCAAATTCCTAACTGTCACAGTTTATTGATCTATATTTGTTATTGTTTGTTTGTACTTTTATACACAATTAATCTTTTAGCTGCCATGTATACAAAATAAAACTAAAGATATTTCATACAGTAGCCCCTGGTGGTGTGACAAAGTGGGTCTCTCTCTTGTTTCCATAGGCCAAATCAGGTTATTGAAATCTGATGTGAATGCAGAAATAATTTATTTTATAAATGGGAAACATATAGATTTGTTCATGGCAACACAACACTAATGCCATTGTGCATAGTGTGCAATTTATCCTTTGCAGAGGAAAAACACAATTCAATTCAAAACAAAAAATCAGCAAACTAATACCATTTTGCAACATGGTCACAGAGGATTTCATATTATCCAGTATGTAAAGCCCGGTGGCTAATGCTAGGGGTTAGCTAGCACTAGGGGTTAGGGTTAAAGTTAGGTTTAGGAGTTAGGTTAAAGGGTTAAGGTTAGGTTTAGGGGAAGGGTTAGCTAATATAGTAAGTATTTGCTAATTAGCTAAAATTGTCCATGAGTAGATTTGAACACAGAACCTTGAGGTTACTAGACTTTCACGTTATAGGCTTCCCATCCACCTCAACCACCCACCCTACTTTTCTTTTGTTTAAGTAAATCAAATAAACTGAAGTAAAAAATAAAATGAACAATAAATAAAGTAACCTATTTTATGTAACCATGCCAAATGTAACATAATGTAACATATCATAATTTGAGTGTCCTGGATTTACATGTTACGTCTAGTCTATGAGACCATTATGCAGAAAATAGATCATGCTGCAGGCAGCATAAAGAAGAAAAATACATGTTTAGAACTGATAATTGATCGCGTGATGCAACAATGACTGCTATTAATTGATTATTGAATGTTATGTAAAAACCAAAACACACAGTCTCTGCTCAACAAACTCGAACTCGAGAACAAATTGTTTGTGGTTCTGCCTGGATGCTGCAGTTCGCAAACAATATTGTGCTTATCATCCTCACAGCAAAATGTCCTTCCGTGGAGGGGGGGGGGGGGGGGGCAATTTCTTGAATATTCATGAGTCTCAACATAAGCCTTGAGTGTGTGACGTCACATGGATGCTCTACAAAAGAAGGGGAAAATATTATACATTTTTTTATGAATGTGACTCTGTGAAGTTATTTTGTAGCGAGTTAAGTAATTAAATGTTTAATTTAATGAATAAGACCCATGTATTTACAATGAAAGATGTCATTTGTTATTATTCAAATTAAAACTACTGAATTAGTCATTCTTCATTCTCTCTGGTAAATTTTACATACAAATATTTGAAATCTGTTCCCAAATGCAATATATTTTTACTTGAAATCCAATATGTAATAAAATCTCTAGATTTAGTCAATAACCCCCAAAAATATGTATTCTTACAACTCAATCATAGGTTTATACAATTGTAACCCCTGATCTTATTCTATGTATTTTATTAAGTACTTTAACTTTTTTAACTGTTGTCACTGCCAATTCATGTGTAGTGATTTAGTTCTTGTTTTGTCAAAAAATATATACTTTAATGTTAGTTTCTTTAGAGAAAATATACTGTATGTGTAGTGATGTCCTATGTTTTAGTTGTTGTGTTGTATTTTGAAATGTTATAAAATAACACTAAATAAAAGTTTAGCTACCTCGTGCGGCCTGCATGAGCAGTTAGCACCTACCAAAAGTCTTCCGAAACCCAGCTTCAGCTTGATCACCAAATTAACTGAGAAATAAATGAAAGCCTCACCAGCTAGCTATGAATCTTTTTTTGTTTTACTGTCCGATCATTCAAAAAATAAGCCCACTAATTGTTGTTGTTGACCACGGTGGAATCATATCTAACCCACTGGCTCCTGAAGCCTATGTCCCCCGAGTCAAGTTGCAAATTAGCATTTTGCTAGATAGCTGAGCTGGTCTCCTCCCCGGCAAACGATGAACTGAAAACTCGAAAGAGTAATGATTCTACAAGCTTTTCGTTTACATGTCGTTCACCATAAGTGGCTTATTGGAGCTGTCATTTGTCTTTATTGAACACACCTTGTAAACACTCACAGTGCAGGGTGGAAAAAGTATGTGAACCCTTGGATTTAATAACTGGTTAACCCTCCTTTCACAGCAATAACCTCAACCAAATGTTTTCGGTAGTTGCAGATCAGACCTGCACACTGGTCAGGAGGAATTTTGGACCATTCCTCTTTACAAAACTGTTTCAGTTAAGCAATATTCTTGGGATGTCTGGTGTGAACCCCTCTCTTGAGGTCATGCCACAGCATCTCAATCAGGTTGAGTTCAGGACTCTGACTAGGCCACTCCAGAAGGCGTATTTTCTTCTGTTGAAGCCATTCTGTTGTTGATTTACCTCTGTGTTTTAGGTCGTTGTCCTGTTGCATCACTCAACTTCTGTTGAGCTTCAATTGGCGGACAGATAGCCTTACATTCTCCTGCAAAATGTCTTGATAAACTAGGGAATTAATTTTTTCCCTCAATGATAACACGCTGTCCAGGCAGCCCCAAACCATGATGCTCCCTCCACCATACTTTACAGTTGGGATGAAGTTTTGATGTCAGTGTGCTGTGCCTTTTTTTCTCCACACATAGGGATGTGTGCTCCTACCAAACAACTCAACTTTAGTTTCATCTGTCCACAGAACATTTTGCCAGTAGCGCTGAGGAACATTCAGGTGCTCTTTTGCGAACTTCAGACGTGCAGCAATGGTTTTTTTTTGGACAGCAGTGGCTTCATCCATGATGTCCTGTCATGAACATCATTCTTGTTTAGTGTTTTACGTATCGTAGACTCGTCAACAGAGATGTTAGCAATGTTCCAAAGATTTGTGTAAGTCCTTAGCTGACACTCTAGGATTCTTTTTAACCTCATTGAGCATTCTGCGCTGTGATCTTGCAGTCATCTTTGCAGGATGGCCACTCCTAGGGAGAGTAGCAACAGTGCTGAACTTTCTCCATTTGTAGGCAATTTGTCTTACCGTTGACTGATGAACATCAAGGCTTTTAGAGATACTTTTGTAACCCTTTCCAGCTTTATGCAAGTCAACAATTCTTAATCTTAGGTCTTCTGAGATCTCTTTTGTTAGAGGCATGGTTCACATAAGATAATGCTTCTTGTGAATAGCAAACTTACATTTTGTGAGTGTTTTTATAGGGCAGGGCAGCTCCAACCAACATCTCCAACCTTGTCTCATTGATTGGACTCCAGGTTAGCTGACTCCAATTCACATTTGGAGGTCATTAGCCTAGGGGTTCACATACTTATTCCAACCTACACTGTGAATGTTTAAATGATGTATTCAATATAGACAAGAAAAATACAATAATTTGTGTGTTATTACTTTAAGCACACTGTGTTTGTCTATTGTTGTGACTTAGATGAAGATCATATCAAATGTTATGACCAATTTATGGAGAAATGCAGGCAATTCAGACGAGGACTGGTTGTGGCCGTAACCGGACTAGATTGTGAACTACTCTTGACGGAATGCATTGCTTGACTGCCAAGAGGGTGATAAGCCCAATATCGTTCCCAAACTGCACCCAGGCAGCACCACAAACGATTTGTTCTCAAGTTCGAGTTTGTTGAGCTGAGGTTGTGTGTGTTTTGGTTCTCCAAAGCTGTGTCCACCATTACATTCAATAAACAATTGCATTCATTCTTGCACCATGAAAGAATGAATGTTGCGACATATAGCCTAGTGGTTAGAGCGTTGAGCCAGTAAACGAAAGGTTGCTGGATCGAATCCCAGAGCTGACAAGGTACAACAAATCTGTCGTTCTGCCCCTGAGCCCAGTATTCCCCGGTAGGCCGCCATTGTAAATAAGAATTTGTTCAACTGACTTGCCTGGTTAAATAAATACAAAAATGCGATCAATTATCCGTTCAAAACATGTATTTTTCTTCTCTGCTGCCTGCAGCATGATCCATTTTCCGCAGACTGGTCTCATAGACTAGACGTAACATAGTAAATCTAGACACTCAAATTAGTATGATATGTTACATTGGTATGGTTACGCAAAAAAACGAAAAGAGGGTGGTTGATCGAGGTGGACGGGTGGCATATAACTTGAACGTCTGGCAACCTAAACGTTGAGCTTTGGAATCTCATCACTGACAAATTTAGCTAATTAGCAACTACTTACTACTTTTTGGCTACTTTGTAACTACTTAGCATATTAGCTAACCCTTCCCCTAAACCCTTTAACCTAACTTCTACTCCTATCCCTAACCCCTAGTGCTAGCTAACGTTAGCCACCTCACCACCTAGCTAATGTTTGCCACACCAAATTGAAATGACACATTTTGAAAATTCATAACATATTGTACGTTTTGCAAATGAGTTAGAAATGATGGGGAATTCGGCTTTTTTTACTACAACTGTAACACGACTACAATCTATTGATACAAAATGACAATCGTGTGATGACACCATATGCTAACGGGAAAATCTAGCGAGGTATCTTTGTGCACGCCACAGCCTAAATATAGACAGACAAGCTATTACATTGTCAAATGAAATAGCACGGTAGTTAATCAACCTGGATAGGTTAAGCTCTCCCCTCCATTAATTTAAAGTTTTGGTTAAATCGACAGCTAAAAACATATGGCATAATTACGGTAGCAAAAAGCATCAGTGCAGTGCGTAAATGTCCTGGGGACCCCAAGGTGTGCACGTTCTGTTTTTTGCCCTAGCACTACACAGCTGATTCAAATAATCAGAGCTTGTTGACGAGTTTGTTATTTGAATTAGCTGTGTAACGTTAGTGCTAGGGTAAAAAAAAAACTAAACGTACACCCCATGGGATCCACAGGACTGAGTTTGGGAAACACTGACCTAGAGTGTAACGGTATTATAAAAACATCATTGCCTATAAGCTACTTGTCCGTAGTGAATGCTCCAGAAAGTGAATATTTTATCATTAAGAATTGATGGAAGTTGAATTGCATCACTACTTTTGCATTAGCCTATAACTATAAGAAACCAAATGGCAAGTGGACGTATGAGTTATTGCCACATAGGCCTATTTAACTAAGACACTGTCTCTCTGTTATTCCATTTTTTTTTTTTACTTGAAAACTGAAAAACGGTCATACTTTTGAACTGAACACATTTCTCAAGGCTAAAAACACAGGTTTATTTCATTCCTTCAACAAAATATTTATAAACGTTCATGCCCCTTTAGGTATGATACCTTAACCCTCGTTAAGCATAGTAAAGAGCCTTACCTGCTGCGGTAGCCCGTTTTATTTTCCCTGCTTGCCCAAAAGTAAACTCCGTAGACTATTTGGAATGCATCAGTGCGCGCGCCGATCAAGGACTCCAAAAGGGTAAGGCATCCAGTTTCCTCAAGCGCAGTGCATGTGGAGCTCACAAGTACCCGTAGATATTTAGGGGGAAAAATATGATTTTTTATGAAATATAGTCGGTAGTCTATTTCAAATGCGTGACTGCGTGCGCCGGTCAAGGACTCCAACAGGTGAGGTATCTAATTCCCTCTAGCGCAGCCCACCGGGAGCGCACACCGCACCAGCAGATTTTTTTATGACATTTGTATTCATGTTTACATGCAGTCCATTCGGAAAAAAATTCAGATCCCTTGACTTTTTCCACGTTTTGTTATGTTACAGCCTTATTCTAAAATGTATTAAATAAACTGAAATATCACATTTACATAAGTATTCAGATCCTTTACTCAGTACTTTGCTGAGGCACCTTTAGCAGCATTACAGTCTCGAGTCTTCTTGGGTATGATGCTACAAGCTTGGCACACCTGTATTTGGGGAGTTTCTCCCATTCTTCTTTGCAGATTCTCTCAAACTCTGTCAGGTTGGATGGGGAGTGTCGCTGCACAGCTATATTCAGGTCTATCCTCGGTGTACACATCACGGACAAACTGAATTGGTCCACCCACACAGACAGCGTTGTGAAGAAGGCGCAGCAGCGCCTCTTCAACCTCAGGAGGCTGAAGAAATTCGGCTTGTCACCAAAAGCACTCACAAACTTCTACAGATGCACAATCGAGAGCATCCTGTCGGGCTGTATCACCGCCGGGTACGGCAACTGCTCCGCCCACAACCGTAAGGCTCTCCAGAGGGTAGTGAGGTCTGCACAACGCATCACCGGGGGCAAACTACCTGCCCTCCAGGACACCTACACCACCCGATGTCACAGGAAGGCCATAAAGATCATCAAGGACAACAACCACCCGAGCCACTGCCTGTTCACCCCGCTATCATCCAGAAGGCGTTGTCAGTACAGGTGCATCAAAGCAGGGACCGAGAGACTGAAAAACAGCTTCTATCTCAAGGCCATCAGACTGTTAAACAGCCACCACTAACATTTAGTGGCCGCTGCCAACATACTGACTCAACTCCAGCCACTTTAATAATGGGAATTGATGGAAATTATGTAAAAATGTATCACTAGCCACTTTAAACAATGCCACTTAATATAATGTTTACATACCCTACATTACTCATCTCATATGTATATGTATATACTGTACTCTATATCATCTACTGCATCTTGCCATCTTTATGTAATACATGTATCACTAGCCACTTTAAACTATGCCACTTTATGTTTACATACCCTACATTACTCATCTCATATGTATAGACTGTACACTATACCATCTACTGCATCTTGCCTATGCCGTTCTGTACCATCACTCATTCATATATCTTTATGTACATATTCTTTATCGCTTTACACTTGTGTGTATAAGGTAGTAGTTGTGGAATTGTTAGGTTAGATTACTTGTTGGTTATTACTGCATTGTCGGAACTAGAAGCACAAGCATTTCGCTACACTCGCATTAACATCTGCTAACCATGTGTATGTGACAAATAAAATTTGATTTGATTTGATTTGAAATGTTAGATCGGGTTCAAGTCCAGGCTCTGGCTGGGCCACTCAAGGACATTCAGAGACTTGTCCCGAGGCCACTCATGCATTGTTTTGGCTGTGTGCTTAGGGTCGTTGTCCAGTTGGAAGGTGATCCTTCGCCCAAGTCTGAGGTCCTGAGATCTCTGGAGCAGGTTTTCATCAAGGATCTCTCTGTACTTTGCTCTGTTCATCTTGCCTTCGATCCGGACTAGTCTCCCATTCCCTGCCGCTGAAAAATATCCTCACAGCTGATTCCTTCCAAACGACTCATTGTTGAATTTGCAATTTCCAACTTGGAAATGATTGATGTGGTTGATGTGATTGATGTGGTACATCGGGAAACGAAGATCTGATGGACCCCCTCGCAATATCATCTTGTGCTTAACTATGCGCCATTACAGGGACATCATATGGAAAATGGCCAAGGGACACAAGTTTCTGGACGAGAAGAAACTCCGCATCAAAGAAGCTCTGATACCGCAGGTGACATTCTAGAATCCACATCTTCACAAGACGGCAGATGGGTCATAGTAACTGTTAAACTTGACAATGCTATTTTCATCATCTGTAATGTATACATTTATGTCGTTGGACATAAAGATTACGCAACAAGTTGGAAATTGCAAATTCAACAATGAGTCGTTTGGAAGGAATCAGTGGAAAACTGCAAGCGTTGCAAAGCAACCAGTAGCCTGCTATTCAATGGAGTGGCTGTGTGTTTTTTTAGCAGAGTTTCCACCATAAATCCAGAATGCCAGACTTTGATGACAAAGTTTGATGACGAAATTTGCCCACAAAGGACCGCCGTGCCACCTTCATGTTTAAGAGAGCACATCACAAGCCACGGTGAGTTCAAAAAGGTCTTGTATGCTGCTGCATAAATTATGTAATATGCAAGGGAGATATGTATACTGTAGCTAAGAAAGTAATACTTGTGTTTGTAAGTGTATGTTGTGTAGTAAGCAATTTTCACCTCTTAATTTCACCTAACGTTACTGTAAGAGCAGCCCATGTTCTGCATTCTGTCGCTGTACATTTCAAAAGTGCTGAAAACATAGTTATATTGACTACGTCCGTAGTTGCTCACTAATTAATGTCTTAATCGGAATTACGGAATGCCTCTTATCCGCTTATCGTTCGCTTATGCCATAGTTTGTACATCTCAATTGTCAGTAGAAACCACATTTGTTTAAGCAAGTCAGCCATATCAACTATGTTTTTTAAAAAGGCAGTAAACTAGGCTGAATTAATTGTTTCGCTGCCAGACAAGGCTCCGCTGATAGCCAGGTGTAGTGGTGGTAAGGATTCACTCCATGATGTTGGAAAGAAAGCTCTGCTGTTGGGACAACTTTATGTAGGCCCTAACAGTTTGTGGGCACCGCCGCCATTTCTCGCAAAATTAATTATACTGACACAAAAACATTCCACCATGTCAAACTACCAAATTGTCTGTCGACATTTATAAAATTGTCTATCCATAATAATCTCATAATGTAGTTAGCCTACCCGCACTGTAGCTGTGAGCTGTTGGCTAGAGCGCATGCGCATGCGCCGAGATCAGAGTGGGCATATTTGCTATATAACGCAACAGTTTTTGTGACGGTGCACCACCAAACCATCAGTAGAGTTGAAAATGCGATGGAAACCTATTTAACCTATATTTTTCATTTGGTACATCAACATTTAACGGTAGAAGTTATTTGTATGTGCGCTACGACATCATGCACAGCCCTTTAACAGCGAAAAGTTTTGGAAACACATCTCTGGTGGGAAAATGCGCATACTGTTTTATGTACATTTTTTAATATTCGCATGAAAATTTGTCACAAACTGGAGGGAAACCTAGCTACTGAACACAATAGTTTATATTATTTTCCAGTGTTTCACAGTTTTTCAGTGGGTGACAGTTGTTTCATAAGTAGACCTAAGCCATGGGTAGGCTATTTCAAAATTAATTTGAATTGCATATGGATTTTGTTTTGTTTAAATAATACGAAATCAGGAATATGATCATGATAAACCGTTTCTCCAGATTTGTTAAAAACCCATTGGCAACTACAACACTGTAAATCTCGCGAGATTGTTCGAGGAACTAAATTCAGGGAACATGGCGACGTCTAATTTGCTAAAGGTAACAGGCACCGCAATTCAATACTTTTGATTACATTTAATCAGTCTTTGTTGCATAGTCAATGATATATTACTGTACATTGTTAAGCGCCCATGCCTGAAGATGGCCTTGCAATATAGGTAGGTGATATAAAGTCCTGTTTGTCTTGCAAGCATTGAAAGGACAGCTATTTACTCCTCCAAGTCACTGGCGTTAATAACGTTAGCCTGGTGCTAGCTAGCTGTGCCAGGCAGTGGCTAGTACACACACGTTAGCTAACTGGTTAACTAGCCAACTAACTTAACTGGCTAAGAAAGCATGATCATTTAACTTGGCATGACTGTCGTTGACTGATTTGCTAGCTAACCTCAACAACGATCGATTGCCTTTTTCATGAAACACACTAAGTTAGCTTGCTAACAGTAGTTAGGCAGCCGGGATAACAATAACGTTAGATGGCTGGTTAGAAGATGCCCCAGTATCTGCACTTTATGCCGCGTTCAAGACAACTGGAAACTCGGAAAAAACCAACTCCGACGGTGCAAAAGACATTTCAAAGGTCGTCCAACTCGGAATTCCAAGTCGGAAACTCTGAAGATTACTGACGTCTTGATTTGACCTTGTTTTTTCCCTAGTTCCCAGTCTTCTTGAAAGCACCACAAGAGACGTCCACGTTGACTATGCCTATGACGTGTCTCCTCTCTAATGCCCAGGAAGCTCAGATTCAAACTCCCATTAGGGATATCGGGATACCTAGTCAGTTGCACAACTGAATGTATTCAACCAAAATGTGTCATCCGCATTTAACCCAACCCCACTGAATCAGAGAGGTGTGAGGGGCTGCCTTAAATCCAGGGCTTCCAAAACTGTTTCACTCAGGCTCCTGTTCCAGCATAGGGGAACATTAAGAAATCGTAAAACCCTGATTGTAAGCTTTTAAATGATATCAAACTCAACCATTATTATTATCCAGTGATAAAGACAAAGGATGTGTAATGGTATGGTGGAGTATGCAAAATGGGTCAACTTTGAGCACCACTATCTCCTGAATGTTTTGTCATTCAGGTCCAGTAAGGCACTTTCTGACCACTTCTACCATGGGCAAACATGTATGGAAAGTTAAATCAAAAGTGGTGCGACCAAAAGTTGCTTGAAATCAATTGGAACGATCCTATAGCTAGTCATGTCTGTATACTCACTGCATTGTTATTGTATCACTACACGTAACACTCCCTCACAGGTAAGCTGGCTGGCTATAGACAAAAACAGATGTTACAGGATTGAAGCACCTGGGTTGTTGTTATGGTCAGAAACTCTCCAGCACAAGCAAGCCTGTTTGCTACTAATGGGCCTCAATCAGCCTGTCCTATGATATTGGAGAAATTAACCACCACCAGGCTTGTTTACTGCTGTTGTGTTCCTGCTAATGTTCAAATGGGCCCGCTGCCTAGTTCCTAAACATTCAGCAACCACTGGGATGAATATCAATTGTATATCCATGATTTCCCATGTCCTCCCTTCTCGTCTCCTTTTCAAATCACATTGGAGCAGAAGAGCTGAGGTTCCTCCCCTCTGCTAAAATTTTATTTTGAGAAGGCAGCAAGGAGAGAGGATGCGAAGAATCAAGTAAATACAATTGAGGTTCACCCCTGATGTTGTCATAACTGCTATAGCCAGAGGTGACACTTCTACCCTTCTCATTCTCACCAAGAACAAAGGCTCCCTCCAGTTCGAGGACAAGTGGGACCTGATGCGTCCCATCGTCCTCAAGCTGCTCCGCCAAGAGTCAGTCACCAAACAGCAGTGGTTCGACCTCTTCTCGTGAGTATGGCCACTCGTCCATGTGCTCTGTCATACTGAGGTTTTATTCATTAGTGCACACAAATTGAAAACCAGTGTTTCTTATTAGACAAGTCAAGGCATTCCCTCCCTCTTTTGGCCTGTTCCGTTTGGTTCTTAGTGAATACGTTTTATTTATTTAACCTTTATTTAATTAGGTAAGTCGGTTAAGAACAAATTCTAAGTTACAATGGCAGCCTAACCCGGACGATGCTGGGCCAATTGTGCGCCGCCCTATGGGACTCCCAATCACGGCCGGTTGTGATACAGCCTGGACTTGATACCTCGAGAACAGGCTGTCATTCTGTTTAACAGGCATTTCACATTAACGCCTGTCTGAGCTGTTAAAGACTAACAAATGGATTAATTGATTGATCTCCTCCAATCCCCTCATTTGATCTCTTGGTTTCCATAGAGATGTCCATGCAGTATGCCTATGGGATGACAAGGGGCCGGCCAAGATTCACCAGGCCCTGAAAGAGGACATCCTAGACTTCATCAAGCAAGCACAAGCAGTATGTATCAAATCACATTTTATTTGTCACATGCGCCGAATACAACAAAGGGGGGTTCAATGTAAATAGTCCGGTGGCCATTTGATTAATTGTTCTGCAGTCTTATGGCTTGGAGTAGAAGCTGTTAAGTAGCCTTTTGGACCTAGACTTGGCATTCCAGTACAGCTTGCCGTGCGGTAGCAGAGAGAACAGTCTATGACTTGGGTGACTTGTCTTTGAAAAAATTTTGGGCCTTCCTCTGACACCGCCTAGTATAGAGGTCCTGGATGGCAGAAAGCTTGGCCCTGGTGATGTACTGGGCCGTACACACTACCCTCTGTAGCGCCTTACGGTCGGATGCCGAGCAGTTGCCATACCAGGCGATGATGCAACCGGTCAGGATGCTCTCAAGGGTGCTGCTGTAAAACTTTTTGAGGATCTGGGGACCCAAGCCAAATATTTTCAGTCTCCTGCGGAACTTGAAACTCTCGACCCGCTCCACTACAGGCCTGTCGATGTTAATGGGGCCCTGTTCGGCCCTCCTTTCCTGTAATCCACGATCAGCTCCTTTGTCTTGCTCACATTGCGGTAGAGATTGTTGTCCTGGCACCACACTGCCAGGTCTCTGACCTCTCTGACAGGTCTCTGACCCAGCCCTTAGGGACCTCCTCCCTATAGGCTGTCTCATCGTTGTCGGTGATCAGGTCAACCACTGATGTGTCGTCAGCAAACTTAATGATGGTGTTGGAGTCGTGTTTGGCCACGCAGTTGTGGGTGAACAGGGAGTACAGGAGGGGACTAAGCACGCACCCCTGAGGGGCCCCAGTGTTGAGGATCAGTCCAGGATCCAGTTGCAAAAGGTGGTTAGTCCCAGGTTCCTTAGCTTAGTGATGAGCTTTGTGGGCACTATGGTGTTGAACGCTTAGCTGTAGTCAATGAACAGCATTCTCACATAGGTGTTCCTTTTGTCCAGGTGGGCAAGGGCAGTGTGGAGTGCGATGGAGATTGCGTCATCTGTGGATCTGTTGGGGCAGTATGCGAATTGACCTGTTTAAAGGTCTTGCTCACATCGGCTACGTAGAGCATAATCACACAGTCGTCCTTGAACAGTTGGTGCTCTCTTGCATGCTTCAGTATTGCTTGCCTCGAAGCAAGCATAAAATGCATTTAGCTCGTATGGTAGGCTTGTCTCACAGGGCAGATCGCGGCTGGTTTTCCCTTTGTAGTCTGTAATAGTTTGCAAGCCCTGCCACATCCAACGAGTGTCAGAGCCGGTGCAGTAGGATTCAATCTTAGTCCTGTATTGACGCTTTGTCTGCTAAGGCCTGCTAAGTCTCGCTAGCATTGAAATGACTGTGCCATTTATTCCCTCACTGAGTACTAATAAAGGCATCCGCACGCTTCCCAGCCGAAACAGTTCTGTA